>NW_006799940.1:4048340-4049302 GCF_000485575.1 Poecilia formosa
CCTTTAGTAAACACCTGTGATGAATAGAACATGCAAAATCTGTTTCTGTCTGGTTTTGAACCAGAGACCTTTTGCGTGTGAAGCAAACGTGATAACCACTACACTACAGAAACTCATGCTCTTTCCACTGTTCCTGGTAAATGATCCACATTTTGTTAGAGACTGATAACGGGCATAAAACAATGTCAAATACTTATACCACAGATCCTCTCAGAGAGCACAGTAACTTGGTAAGCAAACTCAGACTTATACTTGTGCCTAATTTAACATTACAGTCCATAAACTAAGCCTGGGATCAAAAAAATTGTATTGAAGATGCCATTAGCAGAGATAAATGGTTCTACAGAGACTTGGCTAAATGGCTATACAATAAAATAAATACTTACAAATAAAAAATGGTTCAAAAATAAAATTAACACATTAAAATGAAAAAAATATCTCTGAAATACAATCAACACTTGGAAATTAAAAATGGTTCAAAAATACAATCAACACTTCAAAATACAAAATCTCTGGAAAATAAAATATTATGTATGTTGTTTTGGAAAACATTAGAATATAAGCATTTTATCAAATCTTCATTGTGGTAAGATCATGTAAGTTCTTAAATCCATGGAAACTCAGTTAGCTCAGCAGGTTAGAGCACCGTGCTGGTAATGCTGAGGTCATCGGTTCAAACCCTGTATGGGGCAATTCATGTCTAAGGTCTTTCAGACAATCACCACTTCAAAATAAATAAGGGTTCAACACTTTACAATAAATAAGGTTTCAAAAATAAAATCACCACTTCAAAATAAATAAGGGTTCAAAAATAAAATCAACACTTCAGAATTGAACATTTGAACTGTTCATGGCCAACCCCAAACTGCTCCCAGCATTTCTTTGTGATGCTCTGATTCAAATGCTCTGCAAGGTTTTCTGAGAAACCGTTGTACAACTCAAAGCATGACATTGCATTTTGG
>NW_006799940.1:4049666-4088641 GCF_000485575.1 Poecilia formosa
AGTTTATCTTGAGGAAATAAATGACGATGCAAAAGTTAGACTGTAACAATGCGCAGTCCGCTGCTCAACCACTGCGCACTGCGAAGAATTAGAAACCGCTGGAAGTAACTCATCCAGCGGATTTAACAAATGGAGCCTTGTGGGTTCACGTTACCCAGGAGAGCGGCGCTCTGGAGGAGCTGCAGACGTAACATCAGTCCGTTTCGGAGAAGCGAAACCACGCAACAACAAAAAAAAAAAGTCTAGCGCGACCTGCCACCCTGATACCAACTCATACACACACATCTTCATTCACAGTCTTACTTGCAAATCGATGTTTCTTTTCTTGGACGTTTTGATGTTAGCTTGTCCATGTCTCAGTTTTATTCTCTGGGAAAATCAATAAGCAGCTTGAGGTGACTCTGCTGCTCTCTAGTGGCGAGAAGCCATAATGTTGGCTGGTAACAATCGGAATGCATTGTGGGAGATGTAGTTTGTAGTCAATTCGTGCTCAAAACCTATTTTGAGCACGAATCATCGCCCTATATAATGCTGGGGCGGGCCACATAAAATGACATGGCCTGCCCGCGGGCCTTGAGTTTGACACATGTGTTCTAGAGAATGGAGGGCCAGATAAAAACTTCTGGTGGGCCGGATTTGGCCCACACACTCTGTGAGAAGAACAATAAGCTGAGGAAATCTATCAATGGTTTTATCAATAACCCTTCAAAGAAAAAGACAGAAAAAGCACCGGACCAGGAGCATTTTTAATGAAGAGAAAAACAAATTCTGTCCTCTCATTAATGACAAAAAAAACAACAACAACAACAACAAAAAAAACACCAGAGTTTTTATTATTATAGAAAAAAAAACAACAGAAAACACATAACCACCACCATGTTTGTATGATTTAAAGCATCTGGAGTCTTCTTTAAAATAGATTAATGCTTTATCAATGCTTTTCTTTTTTTTTTTTTGAGTACTTAATACTCTCATGTTGTATTTGTGCCAAAAATAACAAACCAGAGCTGTTCCCAACCACTGAAACTCACTCTAATAAAGGGAGATTCAACTGATGAACTACATAAAAAAAAGAGAAAAAAATCCAGTGGTGTATTTTCTGTATAAAAAGAAACATTTTAAGTAACTCTAACTGATCATTGTGGCTCTCTTCTCTGTCGTCTGCCAGGCGATAATCTGCAGTAGAAATGTTCTGAGTTCACCTCTCCACCTGTTCTTGGAAAGCTGCTGAGCAAACAACACCTGCACCATGTTGTTTTTTGCTCATTTATTCACCGTTTACCGGTTATTATTACATTAACTATTCAAATCTGTTATAAATTGTTTGCTTTTTGTTTTTATCAACTTTTAACCTATTTGTTACCAATAAGAGAGTAGAAAAATGTTTTCTGCCTTCAAATGAAAGTGATTTCTGATGTAACTGGTGAATTATAAATACCGCAAAGCCAAAATAAGGGGCAAAGGGTTCGGAAAATGTTAAGAAACATTCCGTTCTTGGAACTGCTGCAAGTCGAGCGAGTTAAGAAGAAATGTCACTTAACAGAAGAAGCAACATGTGCTTAAAGGCTTGTTAAAGCAAAGCCATCTCCTGTGGGGAGGCGGAGCGGTAATTGGGAGCTTGGCAGGAGTGCAGCTTTCACACAGGTGGGTGGGAGGATAACTGTTATCCTGAGATGTTGTGCTCCTTGTTTCTCATCACTTTAATGTTTCTGTTCAAACCTGGCTGAGAATTTCACTTAATAGGACTGTGTGATTGGGTTTAATTTTCCATTTTGTTTAAAACTCACTTGGCAGCTGTGACTCATCCTGTGCTTGTTTGTGGTTCAGATTGTGGATTACTGCTGATCGCTGTATTTATCCGACAGTACGTGAACTCTAGGTTTTCAAGGTTTTAACTCAGTAAAGCTTTATGGCTATTGTTTTCTTTAAACGTCTTTTCTTATTTACACTGTGCACACAGGCTCGTGTAAATATAAAGTCCCCAATAAGATTTGGATGAAGATTGGTTTGACAAGTCGCAGAGAAACCACAAACATTTTGAAACCTTCTGGAAAAACTCTGATCAGTTTTCTAGTGAAAATATTTATAGCTCATATAAATTGTTTGCCTTACAACAAAGTCCACAAACTGTCCTCAGGATTGATTTCAGGGCTAATCCAGCAGCTTAATTTTAGTTTGATGCTTTTTAAAACCAGTTTTAATTAATCTTTTGGCTTCATTATCCAGTCGGAAACAGCCAGCTGTAACCAGGTTTCACATGTTTAGTTGTTAGTTTGAGGTAAATTAAACTTTTGATTTGGCTCTAATCTACACCCAGCTGAACATTAATGAACTTTTTAAAAGCTTGGTCCATTCCAGGAAAACCACATCATTTTAATGACCTACTAGTTCTGATTTAAACAGCCAGGAGTCAAACATCCAGTCAGAATTTATCCAGGACGGGTGTCTAGTTTGAGATGTTTATTCAAACACCAACAAGTATGTCTGTATATATATTTAGCCCTGCATATAACTTCAAGTCAGCAAACATTGCTAGTAAATAAAGATCTATACACTAAAATTCTAATTTTTAACAGTTTTTACATTTACATTTGTTGTTTGAAAGTAAATGTATTTGTCATGAGATTGTCCCATACAAGAAAAATGGTAAAGCTAGTGTACAACTTAAAATGTACTTTAAATACATTAAGATTTGAAGCTGCAACATGACAATACTTTTTAAGCACCAGCTGCTTCTTTAAGACTGAATAATAAGCAAATCAACACATCAAGTAACCAGAATTGAGCCACCAGATTCCTCTCCTTTTGTTTTCTGATCAGCTCCTGGTTTCTTCGTTTCTCCTCGCAGGTTCAGGGATGCTATGCAGGCCAACGAGCCGGAGCCACACGAGGTGTCGGGCCACTTCCGGGCCGTCCTGCTGGAGGTTCTGGATCAGCTGAAGGAGGAGCAGGAGGCGCAGCGGCTGACTCGCCAGTGGAACAACAAGCGAGCCATGAGCATGAACT
Organism: Poecilia formosa; assembly: GCF_000485575.1. Classification (NCBI taxonomy): domain Eukaryota; kingdom Metazoa; phylum Chordata; class Actinopteri; order Cyprinodontiformes; family Poeciliidae; genus Poecilia; species Poecilia formosa. Next base: position 4,052,673 of record NW_006799940.1, read on the forward strand.
TCAGGTCGAAGATCAAGATCAACCCGTTTGGAAGCACGACGGGCCTCACCGCCGCGGTGGGCAACGGGACGGGGTTGAGCGACCTCAAAACCGTCTCTGAGGACGTGGAGAAGGGGATGGAGACGGGGGACAGGTCGCAGAGAGTGTGGAGCATGCCCGACTTCAGATACAAAGGAACCAGCAGCAGCAGCGGCAGCAGCAGCAGAGTGGTCTGATGGTGGGCGTGTGAAGGAAATGTGGACTGATGAGACTTTATGTCTAACATGTTCAAGGCCAAGGCAAGATTTTCTCTCTTCTCTCAACCATGTTTTCAGTACTTGAAGCAGTTAATGAGTTGCCTGAGATTATCTTCTGCAGTGATGTCTCTTATTTTGTAGAAATTTGGCATCAAAGCATTGAGGGCTATTTACCCTGCAGCCTAATAGTATTATTTATAAATGGTCTAACTAAAAGTTGTTGTTTTTTTTCTTTTTTGACGCAAAAAATGCTGCTTGCTTGGTCAAGGCGGAGAAACTAAATGTGGGAATGTATAAAACGGCTTTAAAGTGTGAACTGTTTCTGTAGGAGGGACGACGTTCGTTTCCATATGATTCAAACAGTGAGTCATCCTCCATGTGTCAAAACAGCAGGACTGAACAGTGAAATGCATTATCCAAGGTTGGACAACTGAAAGCTTTTCCTCCTGCGCTTTTATTTTCAAGAGGGTTTAAAAGGAAGAAAAAAATCCCCCAGAAATGTTCAATAAAATGTTTGTTTTTTTTTTTTTTGAGTGAAATCTCTCCAGCAGTATTTGCTGTCCTTCTGTCACACAGTGTATAAATGGATCTGTACGCACCGTCATACAAACATGGACTCAAACTGGTTTCATATAAAAAAAAGCTTTTTTTTTTTTTTAACTACCATTTTTAAAGCAGACATATACGGGAAATAATCAGCATTAATAAGTCACACCTAATTGAATCCTATGCACTGTTCCATCCTCAGAATAAAAAGAATAAACAAAAAAATATTATTTTAGAATAAACTGAAAACACTTTGGCTCCTAAAGCCAGAATTTACATCAAAAACTTTATGATCCGTTTCCTTAAATAGTTGGTCAACATAATAAAAAAAAATATATAGTTAAAACCTTATATTTCTTTTTTAATTATGAACAGAAAAAGATGTCAAGCCCTGAAAGGACATTTGCACACAATGCAGACATTTAAATGACACAGACTGGTTTGTGTTCGACTGTACAGACTGATCTGGTAGATTTCACGTTTAAATGGTGTTTCAACCTAAAGCATAGTCAACAAATACCATCTGATCACAAACAAAACTTTCTACATAACATTTCTTACACTGGACTCAAGGTGGCCACCTGCACAGCAACAAGGTGAAGAAAATGTAGGTAGTGAACCTAATGCTGAATCCAGCTCGCTGCTGCCCCTGTGTGGTGGGGAAAAAAGTCACTTCAGTTTATCGCCTCTCCTTCAGAAAACTCTTCGTTTGTCTGCTCCAGGGCAGCAGGAGCAGCCATTTCCTGAGTTCTGTGAACGCTGACGTCTATGACCAACAAGAGGGGCGTCCATCGTGGCTTCACAGGGTAGAGTTCAAGAACTCCAGCAGCTCTGCTCGATTTTTATCCCGCTGTTATGCACAAATTTCACAGCAAGACAACAAAAGACATCAAATAAAAAACTCAAAAAGTGTATTTTGCTTTTACTTTAATGAGGAAAAAAATGATTACCTGTTTGTCTTTTTTCGACTTCTTTACTTTCATCTTTATCTTCTTCCCTGAAATCATGCTGTACTTTCCTTTTTCTCTGTCCTTTAAATACTGAAAGAAGAAAATTGCTAAAATGAAACGCTACAAACTAAAAGTCATATTAAAAGGAAATATAGTTTCAGAGACCTAAAAGTGATCAATTAAAAGGTTTGAATTGATCAACTATTCAGTCAATATCAACCATGAACGGAATTTCAATGGTTCTGAAACTGTAATAATTTTAATCATGAATAAAAGGGATGAATAAAATTATTTTTAGAACTGAATCACGCTTTTTTTAAGTGGACTTAAATCCTTCATTTTGTTACCAGGATTCCCACATTTGTTTACATTTCAAAATGTTACACTTGTCTTTTTTCACATTATGAACGTTTAAGTACAACAAAATCTTTGCTACCTTAGAGATCTGAACCGGTCCTGATTTGTCATCCCCTCCTTTTGCCTTCTTGTCTTTCTTGCGCTTTTGCTTCTTCTCTTTCTTCCCTTTCTGTTGCAAAACACAAGGAAACTAAGTTATGCATTTAAAAGAATTTTTATTCTTTAAATATAAAGAATGAATTCAGGAAAAAAACATCATCATGTTTTTGTTACTTTTTTGTGCTTCTCCTTTTTTCTTCTTTTGGACTGCTTTCTGGATTTACTCCGAGAGTCTGAAAACAATAAAAAAAACAATACACTAAGACAAACATATTGTCTGGTACGTAGAGTTTGAGTTTTGACATTCAGACACAAACACTGTTTTTTTTAATTTATTTCTAAACCAGACCATGTATAATTGATAAAATTATATTTATGTCTCCATCAAACTTTGGTCTGTCACTTAGAACCCGATTTGTATTAATTGCATTGATAACAACACAGTAATAAGTTATTAATCAGATAAAAATGTTCAGCATCGCTGGTAAACCATCCCCATTTCTGAGGGTATATCACATCCTCTGTTATGTGCAAAACACATTTTCCTATTTTCTGGATTTATTTCAAAATTACTAAATATTAAATCTATCATAAATTAAAAAAGAATATCAATTAAAGCTTGGACATTTTTAGTCACACTTACCACTGCTGCTAGAGCTACTTCTGCTGCTGCTTGATGAATGTGATGGATCTGAGGAGCTGGAAGAACTGGAGGAGGAGGAGGAGGAGGGTGAAGATGACGAGCTAGAAGATGAAGACGATCTGCTGCGGCTCCGTTTCCGCTTCCTTTTTTCTCTTCCTAATAAAACCCCCAAAACAAAACAGAAAGAGAGGGAAATCATAAGCCATGCATAAGAATCTCCTCTGTCACACCCTCCTTCAAATAATCTATTAACCTCCTCTGTGATTTTAATATTTTTCTTCTCCAACATTTTTTGTCCAATACGTCAACAGTCCCTCCTATGCACAACTAGAAGCTTTGCCTCTTTAACGTTGCCTTCCAACAGCTAAGCCTGAATTGTTTTACATTCCTTTTTAATGTTAAATATCAAAATATTCTGCTCTGCCTCCTGTTTCTTTATTACACTGCCTCTAAACCACATTTCATTTCATTTTTGCAGCTATTCAGGGTTCCCAAGCATTTTTCAGAACTCCATACTTTTCAAAACTCAAATATGCTAAGTTTTCTTTAAAGACACTTTTTTTTAAATTAAACACAAAACTTCACAATTAATTTATTGCAGCAATTTCTACAGATGTCAAGATTATACATATGGAACCTGGAAAACTAAGAGACGGACAAACTGGTGAATGACTGACAAAAATAAATACATGACCGAATGAATAAACTTGTAGATGACAAACATGCATTAATGGACAATGAACAGGTGGAGACACAAACTGATGGATGAACAGCAAAAACCTGTTTGAAATAAATAAATAGTAAAAAAAAAATACTATGCACCTTCAACTTCTCTCCTACTTTAGCCTCTCTACAGTTTGTAATACAAATTGCTAAATGAAGAATAAAATAATCAAACCAAAAATTCTTCAAAACGCATCTCATAATGAAAACAGAATTAGGAAAATGTATTAAGTTGACTTGTATCTCCATATTTATCCAAAGGGTGGTAATGAAATGACAGAAGGCAACCTGCCTCTGCTGCTTGACCTCGTCCTTTCATCTGTTCTGGATGAGGAACTGGACACCCTGTGTTCCGTTCTGGTTGACTAGAAACACAAACAAAACCTTTATAATTTGTTTATGGCTGCACATCAGACAAATCAGGAAACAAATTTGGATTAAAATTGAACATATTCTTCAAGTAACATAAAATTACCCACAGTGAAGTTTAAGTTAGTGGTCTAAAAAGCTGCACAAATAACACAGATAAGAGACTTTAATTCGTTAATTGTATTTTCAGTTGGTGCTACAGTACAAGAGCTACGATAGGCTAAACCTAAAGCTAAAGCTGTGCGGGTTAAACAATAGTTCCCGTACTCACCATAACGACAAGTTACTACAGTTAGGACGTCATATAATTATTAACATAAACACTACTGTGGAAAAAATGTCTAATTGGTATTTATTTGCAGTTATCACCGGCGGATTAGCAGCAGTTAGCCATCTTTTTACACATTTTGTATCCCATGATGCACCGCTGGTGGCTACATTCAAAACAACAGGCGCCAGAGGAAAGTGCCATAGCGTCCCTAGTGGCAAATAAATGACACCACTGCCTTACTCTATAAAGGTAAGATTTTGTCAGCTTGACATGTATTTTTATTTTTTTTTTAACTAATTTTCTTAGGTAATAATTTATTCGTAAACCGACATAAAACAAAGTAAACTCGTAGATTATAGAAAGTTAAACCAATAACTTCAGCAAATAAATTATTCCTGTACTAATCATAGCTTTTTTGAAATTATATTGTCCATACTTCTTGTTTTTCTAAGGAACATTTCTTTTTTTTTTTTTGCCACATATTATGCTAGAGTTCCAGCTTTGGTAAATAAAGAAAATGAGAAATGTTGACATTTTTATTCCAATATTAGAGATGTATAAAAGAAACCAGCCCATCAACAGCAGTATTGTACAAAACATTTTTAATATTGTATTAATATATTGTACAAATAGGAGCAAATGCCCAAAGTATAAAAATAAGAAGCAAAACATCTTGAAGTATCAGTGGTTTGAGGCATGAGAGATCATTTAAAAAGCTGCAAATGTCAGATAAATCCTATTCGTAGTCAGTTTCATCAAGCCATCAGAGTAGCGTTTTGAAGTAGAAAGAAAAAAAAAAGCACTTTGGAGCCATGCGTCTTCAAATATAAGGAGAAGCTTTTATACTGTGAATAAAACATGAGGTGTGTTGCAGTTGCAGTTGTAGTTTTTTAAGACTCAGTAACCAGAAAGAGAGAAACAGACATAGAGATGAGTAAGAAAAGCTGAAAAGAAAACCTTAAACATGATTAATAACCTCGAAAAGATGAATAGAAAATCTCAGTACCAGTTGCTATTGTTAGCTTTGATAAAACAGACCATGTCATTTCTTATACATACTGTATGTACATTTAAAAATACTTCTACTCTGAACAGAAAAAAAAACAGTTTAATTTCTAACATGCATTTGTGCTTATTTGTACAAGAGTCTTTGGAAATGCTTGGAAATAATATAAGATGTATGAAGGTTCACTAGTTATCAGATGAAGCGACGATCCCAGCCCGCGTCAGAGCTGAGCTGTCGGACTCTGACTCCTTGCACAAGGACCGGGCTCCAGTGAAGTGACGTGAAGCAGTTGATCAAAGGCCTCCTATTTTCATTTGAAGTTTCAGCAGATATACCAAGAAAAATACACGAGGCATCCATAAAATAAAAAAAAAACAAAAAAAACATTATCAAAAGCTTATCAGACATTACAGCAGTGAAGGAAAGAAGTCGCCTGCTTTGATTGTTGTAATATTCTTTGAAACTCTTTAGTGAAAAATTTAATTTCTTGCTTCCTATAATTTGGAAGAACACATTTCTTCTTGCTTGAAAAAAAACAACAACTCATTCCTATTTTTGAATCTGCCATTTGTCATGTTTTAGATAATAGTTTCAAAAGTAATAGCCTTTGTACAGATGTCTGTGTGCACAAAACATGTAAAAAGAATAGTAATGTGCTGATAAATTGTGTTTTTCAGATCACAGTAATATGTTTGACAACCAGAGCTTGGAAAAAAAAAATCCTCTGTCTGCTTTTCTATATAAAGAAGGGATGAAATGATTCTATTCAGGCTTCTGTTTTGTTCTTTGAGTTTTCTCCAGCAGCCATACTTCCTTCGTTCTCCTCCTCCACAATGGGAACCTGTAAGAAACCCAACGTAGTATCACAAAACACTGCAGAATAATAAGTGCATGATACAAGCAATGGTTAAAATACAGCGGTACGAGGATCCTAACCTCCCAGTAAAGAGAGTCATCAAAGCAGTTCTGATCCGGAGGCTGTCCCCAGAATGGTATCTTCATTATCAGCCCTGGAAGAAGAAAAGTAAACATTTGGTTAAACGTTATTGCTGCTAGTGCACAATCATAAACGAATCACTGCTTCTGTTTTATCCCCACTCACCAGTTATAGCACCTCCAATCAGAGCAAACCCGAGAGACGAAGCCAGGGCAGCAGCCTGCATGTCTGCAGAGCTGACATTGAAAGTGAGAGTAACATTATTTCAAAGCAACGCATTTGTTGTAAGTGCATAATTTTAATTACTGTGTGTGGAATATTTACCCTTTATCTGCCTTTCCCAAAGCCACAGCAACAATACCAGCCAGCCCTCCCAGGATGCCAGGCATGCCGTGCAGATTGTGGACCCCACACGTGTCCTGGATGCCCAGGTTGGACGCCAGGATCGGCTGCAAAGTCAGGAGAAAGACAAAATAGTCTCTGTTTTAAAATATTTTGATGATGAAATTCTCTTTTAAATGTGTTGGCCACAAATATTTACTACTGGACAGAAAGTTGTATGAAGCAAAATGTAAAACTATAATATTCAGGAAATTTCTTTTTTCCGACTTTCAATGAAATCTCATGAGACCTTATACTACTTATACACCTGGATTTTGACATGGAGGAATAATGTATTGTGACTAAACTCTGTTAAGTCACTTGTCTTCTATTTTTGTCAATTAATTTTTTTAAAAAAATTTCCATCTTTTCAGGTATACAAAAGCAAACCCCAAACATAGACATATTATAAAAGAAACCTCAGCATGTATTGTTCTATCCATTCTTTGGTTTTATGATTGTGGGAACTTTTCTGGTTCCTCAGCATTAGTCTTGGTAAAATAAATCTAACCTATTACTGAACTTTTAGATTGAATAAGAATCCAAAGCAACTAATAGAGTCGACAGTCTTGAATTCGGTCAAAAAATTGTGGAATTATTTCAGCTATGCTCCCTAAAGCATTTTGAAGACAAAACTGCAGGAAAAACTACTTTCGAGCAAGCAAGTTGAACGTAACCAAGGCTGTCCCATGTTAGTGATCATGTTGGTTTGTCAGGATCTAAAAGTGTAGCCATGGATAGGAGTGTTTCTAGTTTGGAAACGTCTGGTTCTAATTTTTACAGCTGATTTGTTTCTGTTGGTATCTTAATGCCACATCATTTAGAACAGCTGAGTTGTTCATAGTGGGTCTGAGACTCGGATGGAAAAAAAGGTTCTGCTTCACAAAAAACAGGCCCTCTTCTGCAACAACAGGAATGCTGTTCTAGTCTGATGTGACGGTGACACATTTACTTTTGTGACACATTTAGGATTTGAAGCACTCCTTACAATGGCTACATTTACTTTTTGATTGCTCAACTCACAGAGAGGAGTTTGAAGCCCAGGGTGGAAATGATGCCAGCCACTAATCCAATCAGCATTGCTCCAAATGGCTGGATATTCATGTCGGCACAAGTTCCCACCGCAACACCACCGGCCAGAGTGGCGTTCTGTATGTGGACCTGTGTTATTATAAAGGCATCTAAATAAGTACAAGTCTAAAATATCCTTCAGTTAACTATTTTAGATGAACGTAAGGTGCCTGACCATGTCCAGTTTCCCTTTGTGCTCAACCAGGCTGGAGATGGCGTACGCAGAGAGCACACAGGCGGCCAGGGAGACATAGGTGTTGATCACTGCAGTGAGCTGAGTGACACCTGTTTCAGCGATGGCTGAGTTGAAGCTGGGCCAGAACATCCACAGGAACACGGTTCCTGCAGAACAAGTTTGTTCATTTAAGCTGGTGAGACAGTGCTTTTTGTGTCCACTTGGTGGCAGTAGTAGCGCATGTGGAGCAGGACTGCACATGTTCTAATACAAATCATAACATTTTAGTTTCTTATTTTTATTATATACAAGTGTTGTGCTTGTATGTATTCAGGCAGAATGTGTCCAAATGTGAGGAATTCAGCTTCATATATTTGCATGTGTTGTTATTATATAGTTGAAATCAGCAAAAAAACAGAGATTGACTTGAAAAAAATGGTAAAGATTGTGAAAAGCTGCCCAGACAAATGCATAACTCCTGAAATAAATATACCATCATGTTTATTTCACTGAAATTTTCAGTTTGAGGTTTAATATCTGAGAGTAATTTGCGCTCCCTTGCAATAAAAAAGAATCATTGACAGAGTCATTCTCACTTACCGATCATTGCAAACAGGTCAGAATGATAAACAGATCCATCATTTTCATGTCCATTCCTCAAACCGGGTCGGTAAAGAACCCGAGCCACTGCCAAACCAAAGTAAGCACCAAAAGCGTGTATGATCATTGACGCTCCAACATCGTTAGCCTGCAAAATGAGATGTTTCACAATATTTTCAGGTGAAAATGCCGGAATTAGGGTTATAATCCTTAGCATAAACTGTTATAAACTCACCTGAAGAACATTAACCACCAGATGCTCGTTGATGGAGAAGATGGTGATCTCCAGGATGGTCATGATGAGGAGCTGCACTGGGCTGGTTTTACCCAGAACAGCACCGAAGGAGATCAGGACCGTAGCTGTACTGAAGTCTGCATTTATCATTCTGCAGCAAAATGAGAAAAATAACCCAGTGATTATTACTAAAATTATTTACCCTTTGATTCTTCTTTTTATTTTACACATTTTGTCACCTTAACATTTGGTGAGGTTTTACCTGTTGGCTGTCTTGCCTGATTATTGGAATACTGGTTGTTTACTACCAAAGCACAGCTGCATTTATGTTAAGATTATATCTCTTTTAATGATTAGCTAACTTTTGAAAGTAGTCGATTGCACTTGATTTTATTTATGGGTATCAAAGTAAAGGACTTTAAATTTTTTATTGAAAACAATGTGTCATTTTATTTCCACCTTCTTATTGGTTCTTCATATAAAATCCCAATCAAAAGAATTGTAACATGAAAAAAAATACAAGAAAAATCAAGGGTTGTGAAAGCTGATGCAAGCCAAACATTCATTTTAAACGATTAGATTTTTGTGATTTCAGCAGCATGGGTTCAGCCATTTCAGAGACGTACTTGAAGATGTTCATTTTAATCTTGCCGTTATCCAGGTGCCACAATCCCTGCATGAGAAGCCCCCACTGGAGACCAAAGGCGGCCAGCAGCAGGTTGATGCCCACGCTGCTGAACCCGTATTTCTTGAGGAACGTCATCAGGAACCCGAAGCCGATGAAGATCATGACGTGGACATCCTGAAACACTGCAGTGTGATATAAAAAGCGGCGGTCACTTGTTCTGTCACCAAACCAGGACACGATAAGATCAAATGAAGAGCTTCAAGGTAAAAATGCTGCTCTCAGTTTTAATCATGTTGTCATGGTCCGTGGTGCTTTTTGGTTTGAATGACTTATTGGAAAGTTAGTGAACTTAACAGAAGTCATGTTTCTCAACAGAGGTAACATTGTTGTGACCTGTTTGCTCCGAAACCAAATTAATCCCGCCATGAATAGTGTTCTGGGAAAAGCCCATCCTGTTCCCGCTTGGTCTCTTAGTCTGTGGTACCTCTGATGAAGTGCATATGATCCTAATATACTCCTAAAGCATGAAGAGATGCTTTAAATTACAAAAACAGCAGCTGTTTTGTCATGTGGCACTCTATGCAGGAGAGAAGAAGAGGTAACTTCTGGTATTTTCAGGGAGGATTTAAATAAAACTGGGTGCATCCTTTAAAACTTATCATCATCATCATTATCAGGCAGAAAATCAATCTCCTGTTTCCAGACAGCCTTTAAGCTTGACATGTGGAAAACACATCAAGGAGGAGATATGTGGGCTGGGAGACAATAGGCTTAATTTCCTTTGCTCTAGTCCAGACAAATAGCTTCTGTAAACTAAGTTTGATATATAGTCCAGAGAGAAATGCTACATGCAGCATTAAAGGAGATCTTTAGTGACTTGAGAAACATGTTGGTAGATTTTCTGACATGTAATAAAGATGAGAAAACAAATTCCACGCTTTGTGGACTCTATTTAACCAGGAGGCCTCCTGGAGGTTTTCTTAGGCAAAGACTTACAGGAGCAACTATTAATCTCGGTTTGGCGCACCAAATCCCAAGGCTGGTTTTGCTATGTTTTCATTATTTAAAAGGATTGTTTGGGTGAAAAAAAATACACTAATAATTTATCAAACTATAATTTATCAAACTTTATAACTATCTTAAAACTTCATTCACAAAATATTAAAGCTGCGAGGCTGTTTGGATAGGAATATGGAAATGCCACTGCTGCTTAGATTGTTATTAAGAATTAAAACGAGTAAAAAATGTAGTCCACAATATGCTTTGGATCATATTGTTCTTAGTTGCAAGCTGGAAAACCGCTAACTAGATGGCTATAGCTAGCTATCTATATTGTTGTGCATAGGGGGCCGATTAGCTAATGTTAGCATTGTAAGATGACAAGAATATACTTGGATACTTCCTAAATTTTCACAATCTAAAACTGAACTAAATTTTGTACAGTAGTGGGCCTGCAACTGATTCAGTGAGCTGTGCAATGTGTCTCGCTATGAAGGTAATTAGCATTGTTTATGTGAGGCAGCCATGTTGGATTCTGAATCTGCAAAAAAACAAAACAAAAAAAAAAACAAAAAAAAACCCTTCTAATTCCAAACAAATCTAAATTCTTTGAGATGCTTTCCAAACCCAACATGTGATCCAGAATGAATTAATTTTCTGTCAATAGCCAGTTAAATTCCTTTAAATGTTTAGGAATGTTTTTATTATTATTATTATTATTATTATTATTATTATTATGGTTGTTTACCATGATTGCATAATATTTCATTGATAATGTCTAAAGTATTGCATGTACTTGTAAGTTTATCAGTTGGGAACCAGTTTGTCGATTGAAGTTATTTTTATCTTTTATATTCAATACTGTGGAAAGATATAAAGGTTTTTCAGTACTCAAATGTAAAATAACCTACTTGGTTCTTCAGCATTCCTTCGACTTATTCAGGATTCAAGAATTGATGCAGTAATGCATCTATTAATGAGCAAACTTACTGAATACGTAAAAGTTAGACGCTGTATCGTTATCTTTGCACTGTGTTGTTTGTGTTCTGTAATATCCATGAAGACCCACATTCCTCACCTCTGATTCCAAAAATGTTATAATTTAGGTATAACTTTGTTCATTTGAACAGTTCCAGTGAGTTTTTAATCACATCTAGACAGAAATAGATATTATGTGGACATACACTTTCCTTTTAAAGACTTTCAATCTTAACTATGAAACTTAAACTTAAAATAATCCATACTAACTACAACTGGACTCATATCAATTGTTTGGATTTGATCAATATTTACAGTGCTTCTTGTTATATTTGGCTGTGTGTGTTTGTGGATTATCTTTTAAGACATTTCTCATCTAGGTTTTTCTCTTTTGTCCAAGTGTCCAGGGATTAATAAAACAGATTTTCTCAAATGTTTAAACTTGCTTTTAAATGGCACAAAAATAGCAACATGGCTCCTCACTTGTATTTAATGGAGTTATTGAGTGTAAAAGTCTTAATCCAGATTTTAATGTGCACCAAAGAACTGTATTACAGTGCAGTGAACAGTACTTTGAGGATGCCTGTGAAATAAAGATGGTGAGCAACCACTGTGAGTGGCAACGCGCCAAGAAGTTAGGTAACAGTGAGTGGGCGAGCCAAGACAGGAGAGAATCCCCCCGAGGAACATCACAGAGCTGAGTGAGGGAGAGTGATGCAAGCCAGTCAAAATTTATTGTTCTTTCATTTTAATTTCTCATTTAAACTTGGCAAGATGCATAATTTTAGAAAAGTTGTATTGGTTTCAGTCATTTGTTACAAAGCGTTGCATATTTTGCAGCTAAACCAACTATTACATATAAAAGAGAGATCTTTGCATAAGTCTTGATTCTTTCAAGTCTCACAGGAGAAATGATTTTTCCATCACCTTGTCAGGGAGAATTACTGGTTCCTCAGCGTTTTTCTGAGCCATGCTTGGAGAAAATCCCAAAGCATCAAAGTTAATTTCCATATTACATTAGATTTGCAAGTTCATAGATTTAATCCCGAAGAAGGAAAAACAAAGAGCAAAGTCAGCCTTGAAACATGATATTTACACAAAGTTTTCCTATGAAGTTAGAGATGGAAAGAAATAATGCATAATTTTTCATGATGAAGCTAGACCGCGAAAGATTTCTACATATTTTAGACTGAGCTAATCTCTGAGACGCACACCTGCCCCACCCAGTCGCCAACAGACTGAACAGTACCTTGTAGCTGTAAGTTATGTGTATGTTCATGTAGATAAGTAGCTCAAACGCAAAGAGGAGCTTGGAGCTTCTTAAAAAGCACTAAAAACCCAAATTGGGAATGAAGTTTTTTACGAGCACCAGAAGCTGATTTGTTGCTCCGACCACCTTATGACTGCCTGTAATTACCTGTTTGACACAGTAATGCAAATCACATGTAGCCTCCTTTCTGCTACAGATCACACTTTCTCCTGCAGGATCCTCTCTGCTTCTTGGCTGCATCTGTCTGACTGCTGGAGAGGAAAGCGAACTCGTACACCGTTTTTATCTCATTTCACCAACCTGCTCCAGAAACAACTCTGAAACACTTCTATGTCTGTTTGCCAGGAGTCAAGGTTAAAGCATTTCAGGAAAGATGTTCCTGTGAAAAGAAGCAGCCTCCTGTTTATAGGCTTGCACAGCTCCTATGTTAAAAAAAGAGAGTTTTACTTAAATATCAACTACCTCCCACATTTCACCTCATGTCAAAAAAACAGCATAGGTGTTGGGATACTTTATCTGCTTCTTTGGCTAATTAAAAAGCTGCAGCACATGCAGCCTAAGCTTCAATTGGAGTTAAAGTCATCTCTCTGCATCACTTACTAGGGTACAGCTGCACAGGTGATTCTTCTTTAGTGGTATTCGCATCATGGTGACCATCATGATGATCCTTCCCATCATCATAGACCACAAACAAAGCAAACAGGATGATGGTGATAATCTCCAAAATTAAGGCCAGGATGGGGAACTTCAGCCTCATGTTGGTGGAGTATGCAGGCATCCTGAAGCCAACTCTTGTTATCTTTCAGCAGCTTTGAGTGTCAGTCCCTCCCTATCTGTTCTGGTGTTTAGGGGTTGAGCCGTCTAAAAAGGGGGGAAGAAAGCGGCGCTTGCTTTTAAACTGGTCCAGGGTTTTTTTTGTGACCAATGACAGGGCAGCACACTTCCCTACACCCTGTTCACTTTACTCACAGGGGGGTGGGTTTCCTCTGTGGACTGTGGGGACGGCTAAACAAAAAACAAACGTAACAACACCCAACAGTCAAGGAGTGATAGCTGTCAAGTCTTCTTTCAACAACATTTCTTTTCAAAACCACACATATTTCGTTTTAAAATTTTCACAGGTTTCATATGGAGAGAACTATCAATGCAGCACGATGACAAATTTTAAATTACAAGCATAACTGTGTTGATAGTGCCTTACAAAAGTAGTCCTCCCAAATCCATTTCTTACTGGGGTGAAACCAGAAAGTTTTACTGTGTCTTTGTAGAGGATAATTTTGAGGACTTAATGTACACTTGGTTTTATTTTTTTGGTACCATTTTACAGTAAAGCTCCACTTATAAGCCGCTTATAAATAGTATGCACATGTGCCATCGATTAATCTGCAAGCACTTTTGAAATCATTAATAAGAGTTTAATGTGCACTAATTAAGGCCAAGAAAGAATCAAAACTATACTGGAAATTATAAAATACAATATTACATATTAAATAATTATGTTTACAAATGTTTATTGTTTCTCACAAACTTGTAACTTAGTGTGAAATATTTAAGTGAGCAACTCCAATTGGAATATATAGGTGAAAAGATTTTGCTCACTATTTAAAAAAACAAACAAAAAAGAGATTAGTTTTGTGTCTTTCTTGCACTTAAGTAATGCATGATAAACATCTATACATTATTTATAAAGTGTTTACATATTGTTTAATAACATATCTATGAACTATTTGTTACTAAGGGGTGCCATAGAGACCTATTTTTTTAATGTAAACGTTCAGTTGTGGTTATTTCCCCGTTGTTTCCAGTCGATTTCACTCAATTCTTGCTAATTTCTCGTGTTTTATAAATACTGACAAATGGCAAGGAATTGGAATCACCGATGTTGTGACTACAGTGACCTTCATCCTACTTGTTAACAACATGATCACATGAAAAAATCATGTACAAACGTTCTAATTTACTGCAGGAAAACTTTTTAAAAAGCATAAAAGAGAAAGATCCTTTCAGAAAGAGTCCAGCAAACTCTGGTACAGAAAAAAATAAAAAGCAAGAGGCTTCACATTTACTCTAAATCTGATTAGATTCAGCTGCAAGCTGATTTCAACCAAGAATAGCGCTGACTAATTCATCTCAAGCATGTAAACTTGACGTCAGACGGTCACATTAATAAAAAAAAGCAAGTGTTCACATAAAGAGTGATCTTCAGGGTGGCTCCTCTGGGCCTGACTTAGGCAAATGTGCCATTTTCCTTTCATTTCTTGATGATGGATTTATCTGAAATCCACCATAATTTTTTTTTGTATCCATTCCCTGACTTGTACGTTTCAGTAATGTTTGCTCTGATGTGCTTGGAGTGTTTTTTTATCTTCCACCTGTAATGTCAGCCAGGAATACTGATGAACCAGTGAATGGAGCTTCCAGACACAGATGTCTTTATACTAAAATCACTAGAGACGCTCACTGCACTCCAGTGATCTCTTTTCCTCTCATTGTGAGGGAACAACTGGCTGGCTCTGTTGAATTAGGTCAGTCACTTTAAAAAGGGGTGAAAATTTATGCAGTAAATTATTTGTTGGTACTTATTTTTATTTAATTGTCATTATTTTGTAGAAATCAGTTTTCACTTTTACGTTGGAGTTTTTTTTTTTTTTTTTGTCAAAAAAGCCACATTTTGTTGCTCGTGATTGATTTGTAAAAACAATAAGAGGAGGGTGATTATTTTTTATAAGCACTGTATTCCACCAAATGAGTTTGAAAGTGACTTAAATATAATTAAGTTAATGTTTCAAAGTAAGAAAAATTGTGGGCACAGTTTCAAAAGGTATTATGAAGTAAAGGCAGCTTATAAATCTGACTCAGAAGAAAAAACTAAACCAAAATGTAAATAAAATATTGTGGGAAGCCTGTCAAAATATATCCTTAGTTTTCTTTTAAACATGTAGTTTAAAAGTCAGTTCAACCAAATTCTAATGAAATATTTTACTTATTGGTTCAAATCTGAAATAAAACTGTTTTCTTGCAAAAAAAAAAAGAAACCATTTTGTTTATGTACATTATTGTCTGACTAATTTACAACAGTCCTTTAACATTTGAATTAAATAGATTTTTATGATTAATTTATATCAATTTAAAGTATTTTATTTTCTCCAACTTAATTTGTTTATATTTTCTATTGAATATACGAATTAATTAACTTTAATTTAAACCAATATTAGTTGGTAATATTAGTTGCAATGTGTTGCCTTCATTTTGTGGGATATTTACTTTTTTACAGTGTGGATTTTTACTTTTGCTTTTCTGTTTTGACTGGATTTTAGCTATTAAACAATCAGAATTCATCTTGTTCAACTCCTTTACTTGATTCTTTGAGCTGCTGATGCCGTTTACATTTTTCACTGCAACTCTGATCTGA
Organism: Poecilia formosa; assembly: GCF_000485575.1. Classification (NCBI taxonomy): domain Eukaryota; kingdom Metazoa; phylum Chordata; class Actinopteri; order Cyprinodontiformes; family Poeciliidae; genus Poecilia; species Poecilia formosa. The sequence goes on from NW_006799940.1 coordinate 4,068,559, forward strand.
CTTGAGATTCTGACTTAAATTTCCTTGGTCAAGAGGTCTTTGATAAAGCCTGGGAACTTTACAAATGAGCTGAGTTACTATAATCACAGCCAGCAAAACACTTCTGTTTGCCTTGGAGCTGAGAAGAGGGAAGGTTTTCCCAAAGCCCTTTGGGAAATTACTTTCAAATGTTGAGAGATATTGAAACCTTTGCAGCTCTGTTGAGAGTAATCTACTTGCTCTGACTCATTATTACATCAAAGTACAAAGAAATGATTTGTACAAGTTTTCTGGCTCACCGAGATGCTTTTTATAGTGAATGGAGCTGAAGTGAAAGACAAGTGAGAAAATCAGGTCTTTTTTAACTCGTAGATCTGATAAAGTTCTTCACTCAAATATACGGTTCAGGGTTTTCCTCTGCTGATGTTTTGATCTGCGCCTGGTTGGTTTTCTACATCCTGTTCAGTAGTTATAAAAGCTCAAACCATCTCATTTCACAGCACTTATCTGAATGCTGCATTTGGTTCTCAGGCTGTTGCTCACACCTGATTACTTTTGAGGTTTTTGATGCAGAGTTGTGTTTGATCCTCCATGAAAACAAGCTTATTGCCTAACTGTAACAAGTAAGTCATAATCCCTCTGCAGAGATGGAAATTATATCTAAAATAAACAGTTTACCTTCCCCAGATGATTTAAATGGTTTTACACATACAAATCTGCAAAGTGTGGCATGCATTTATTTCCAGAATACACTTATGTTCAATTGAAAATCTGTGGCAAGAGTTGAAAATTATAATTGCTCTTCAAATACTGTGTGGTTTGCACTACGGAGTATTAGGGCCAGAAAAAAAGGAGTACATTTTCTCAAAAACACCCTCAAGATATTCTAGATTAATCTCAGTAATTTTCTAGAAAAAAATAGAACATTTCTGAATTTCAAAAGTTAAAATTTTGCAAGAAAAATTAAATAATCTCACCTTTTGAATCTCAGAAATTTCAAAGGATTTTTCTGGAAAATTTCTGAGATAAATCTCAAAATTTTTGAGCGTTTCTAGCAATTATTTTGACTTTTCAAACTCAGGAATGTTCAAGTTTTTTCCCCCCAGACAATTTCTGAGATTAATCTAAAAGATCTCAGAGATTTTTGGCTGAAATTTACTCATGTTTTTCCTAGATAGAATAGTCCTAATATGCCTTTGTGGGTGTTTATGGTTGTGATGCTAAAAAGTACAAAAAGAAAATTCAAAATGAACCAATAAATCTAAGATTGGTTCATTTGTATTCAGCCAGGATGAAAAATCTTTTAGCAATTCTAAAGTGAACTTATAAGTTTTTGTCAGAACTTCAAAATAACTCATTATATCCACACAAGATTATTGTCAAAACAGCTTATTTTCTGGTTTATTGTATACTGCTGTTGGTAAAAAAAAATAACTTGGTGTTTCTTCCCTGATATGTTATTGTTACGTTTTGCAGGTTTTGTTATGCCACAGTCAGCAGTTTTTGATCATGTTAAGTGTGTTTAAGAATTAAGTAGGTTAAAGTCTTATTTATTCACTGATGTACTGCAAAGGTCTGCCAATATACAGAGAAATAACCATAGCTGCTGTGTAGCTGCAGGTTCTGACATGATAATGCTTCACATTTCAGTTTTTGTCAATAGTGTAAGCAATCATGTAACACCCCGCGGGAATTTGATTCTTTATTTGAAAACTGGATGGATTTTGAACCCTCTTTAAACTCTTTAAACTGAAACAGCTGAAAGCCCCACCCCCAATATTCAGTTGCGATTCTCTCTGTTCCTCAAACCTGAATTTATCCTGGGCACTGAATGTGAATAAATGGATGTGATAAATCCTAGAAGTGATGCATGATAAATGAACTCTTCCAGTCATGCTGACACCTCAGAAATCATAATTAGCTGTTTCTAAATTTATGCCGAACCCAGACAAAGCGCTGTGTGACATAAAAGTAAGAATGCACATCTCCTTCAATTAAATATAGAGATAGCCATCATGAGCCACTTTGCCACATAAAATCCCAACATAATGCACTGAATTGATGATTACAAAACACAGTGGCTTGGGAAAATACTTTTGCCAGATATTGTACACAAGTTTAAAATTATGCACAGTTAAAATATTGTTTTATTGCCTGACATTTCTGACTTTATTTCTTTCTTTTGTTTTTTGCCTCAGTCGTCGTGAGTAGATTCAACCAGCGGCGGCTCCTTGTTTTCTGTACTTTTCAGTGTTTTCTAGGAATAAGTTGGCGTTTGGATCAAAGCAGGAACATGATTTTTTTCTGAGAAAAAGTTGTGTATTTTCTCAGAAAAACATGCTCTCTGAGGCTTGCAGATTGAGACCAACTTCACACATTAATGACTACAACAAAGAAGTTTTTTATCAGCCAAAATCAGTCTAATCTTTCTTCTCTGTGAAGTTCACATTCCAGAAAAGCCATTAGACAATTTATCTCCCCTCATTCACTACTTTGTCGTAAAGCACATATTTGAGGGGAATAAACAAGCCACCAGGCTCAATGTGTTCCTTTTGTCTTAGATTCCCACATGCCGTTATGCAACATGTGCTGGACCAGAGTCTCCATTGCTAATGCAAACCTTCCTATGAATATTATTATTGCTTTGTAAGTATTCATCCAGCCTAACCTTTAATGCTGCTTTTAAAAGCACTTTGCAAATTTTAAATATGTGGATTTACTAAAAACCACATATTAGGAATCACAATATCTGCATATAACTGATAATCCAGTCAGTTTTTCATAATTTTGGAAGTAATAAATGCTTATTTCTGATTTAGGCTTGAATTTAGATATGCTTTAGACGAAGCTATTAGCAACAAGTCGTTGCTTATAACAGAATGTATTCCAACATAAAAGTCTGTTAAAGGATGTAAATAACTTAACAATCAAAGCTTCTTTCACAACAATGCAATTAAGTGTGGAACGTCATACAGCCCAGTATGTCTATGCAATATTTACCCTTGAAATACTCCTGTGGAAGTACTATAAGTATGTTGTAGGTACCCTGTAAAATGCCTGTGAGTCAATCAGGCAGTTCAGACTCATGTTTTTATTAAAACCAGGTGTTAATAGAAACCACATCTCAATTTTAAAGTCCTTACTCTGGCTCTCTGTAGCTCACAAAATAGATTTTTAAACACTGTTGTTAGTTTATAAATCGTTGAATGACTTAGAGCCAAAGTACATTTAAAGACCTGCTGTTGCTGTATCAGGTCTTCTGGTTCTGGTCTGGTTCTGGAACTGCTGAATGCAGTTCCAGAACCAGAACTGCATTCAGCTTCTATGCACCACAAATCTGGAACAAACTTACAGAAAACTGCAAAACACCTGAAACACTGAGTTCCTTTAAATAAAGGCTAAAACCCCACCTGTTTAGAGTTAACTTTGATTAACTGGAACATCGATCAACATATCTGTGTTAATTTTGCTGATTTTGATTGTAGGATTTGACAAAATGTAACGTAATCGGTGACTGTATGATGTTTTATGGTGTAAAGCACTTTGACCTGCATTATTGCTAAAATATAATATACAAATAAACTTGACTTGACTTAAGTACTTGCTGTTACCCTTATATGTATTCTGTGGCAATGTGGACACCCCTATGCTGTATGTTCCCCAAAGCTACCCCATCGGCACTTCACGATTTGAAGAACCTTCTCTACAGCTGGTAAAAACCCAGCACTCCTCTTGGGGTTTGCTGGATTCTTTCTGAGGAACATCAGACTTCTCATTGTCTGAACTACCACTCCTTATAGAAATATATATGTTGCTGATTAAAAGCAGGCGATCGGTTGGTGGCGCAGACACAATCCAGATATTTTCGAGCGAAAACTGTAAAGCAATCCATCTTTTGTTGTGGGGGTTTCAAGTAGCTTTCCTGAAAAACGCTGCAGCAGTTAAATAATGTCTTCAGTAATCCAGATTGAGTTCTAGATATAATGTATGTGCTAAAGAAAGCATCTGTAAAACAACAAGTGTTGAGTGAAATTTTATCCGTAAGTATATACTGTGATGATTGAGAGGCAGGAAGGTCAGGCGTTGATGCTCCTTCTGTCTTTCTCCGCACTGTTCTCCCTCCACACCCATCGTTTCCTGTGGCTGGGGCTGAAGGGAACAGTTGCACCCTGATAAGCTCACTCAGAGAGAAGCCATACATGCTGCCTAATCAGCGGCCCGGACGCTTTCAGTCAACAACAATCACGAGCTCTCATCACGTTTATGCCGATGTCTGTTTTTCTGATGCTTAAGTGCGGTAAAATTCTTCAATATATGGTGTCCCTAATGTGCCATGGCAACAATGGGATCCATATGATGATTTCCAGCTCTTTGCAGAACATTCAGATGAGAAGAAAAGTAGCTCTCTCGTCCGAATGGTCAGTTTTCTGTTTTCATAAACGCTCTGAAATCATCTGGAGATGGGGGTTGAATGTTTAGCAGGTGTGTGATCGTTTAGATCGTTTCACTGTGGGACGTGCAACAGGCATCAGTCAGAACCGTCTGCATATAGTGGAACCCCATGGGACCAGAGGGAAAACTGGAAAATGTGCAGAGAAGCTCAAGTTATGTGCAAGACTTGCTGTTTGGTACCAGATGGCGACCTAGAGTATTTAGGAAAGTAAAAGACTGTTACGCTAGCCTTTTTAATTTTTTTGATTGGTGTTGCTTAGAGTACTTTTAAGAAAAATTCAAAAAAATACATGAAATTATTAGAAATTATTGTATTGAAGACAAGAAACATGTTGAAAGGACACAAAAGTACAAAAAGCAATAATCAGTTTAGTTTTTTCTGTTATTAAGAAAACTAAATACACAAGAAGGAATCTCACCTCATCCATTCTGCAGGAAACATCTAAAAAACAAAGAAAGAACGAAAAACAACAACAGATTTTTAAAAAGGACCAAGAAATAAAATATTAACACTTGATTTGCAGTCAACATTCTTTTGGTGAGAGTTGCAACATGAGATCACTCTGGATGGACTTACATAGAAATGTAAATACTGCGGCAAGCCTCGAGTTGATAACCCATTTTATTTGTCCAATTGTTTTCTTAAAATTCATCAAATTATTCTTTAAATATACATTTGCTCTTCTTTGTTTTCGTCATATTTATTTTGAGATACATGCACAATATAATTTATTAAATAAAATCTCACGCAGGTGTTGACCTCCAACAACAACGCAGTGCAAAACAATTCAGATTCACTTCAAAGACTCAAAAAAATATCATGATTTTCCTCCTATCCTTTCACTATTGAACCTTATTGACCCATTTTCTAAGCCCAGTTTAATTTTCTCTTTCCCTCAATTTTAAAAGTCACGTACAAGTAAACAAACATTTCTAGATTAAAATATTTTTTACGGGTTTTTTTTAACCTCTTGGAAGATTTTAGTCCTATGGAAGCCCTAAAATGCAAAAATTTATAATTTCACCTCTATGTATAGGTGACTGATTTTTGTTGAGGTAACTGTGTCATGGAGGCTACAAATGACAAAACTTGAGGCATCACAAAATGCATGAATCTCTAATAATGTATGTATTCTTATTTGAAATGTAGATTTTTGTATTTCTGGACTTTTTTGACCATTTTCCTGTTGTTTAATTGTAAAAGTAAACATCTGATTGAGAGTCCCCAAACCTTTTCAAGGCTCGGAGTTTGCAGACACATCGTAAACTGTCTATTTTAGGAAGCACTTGCAGCAGAGCAGCTGCACAGAGAGGTGGCAGCGGCAGAGGGAGGGAGGAGGTTTGGTTGCTTTGCAGTGCCGTGGGACTGCTTTGTTTGCTCACATGCAGAGATAAACGGTTGCTTTACTTTCTTGTTTCCTCAATTATGAAGATAAGACAAGGAGCTTCTGATCCCAAGCCAGAATGACATAGCTCTATACATTTTTCATCCTAGAATTTCTTCTGCTCTACTTGAAGTCTTAAAGACACAGATACTGTTTTTTTCTGAAAATGCCAGGATAATTAGAAGCCTTTTGAGAATAATTTATGCTCTCAAAGAGAAAAACAGGCTAATTACTAGATATATGTCTCCTACTTGAAATAAAATTCTATAATAATATACATAGGAAGGAAAACTTCAGCAGCCTGTTGCTGGCTTTAAACACAGAGCCTTCCTGCATTGATGCTGTAATTGCTTTACTATCTTGGTCTTCTTTAAATGACGTCTAATTGAGGGGCTTCGCCGCACCCTTTCCTCAAGCGGCTCCATTGAGCAATCAACCTGCAGTGCTATCTCTGCATCTTAATAAAAACTTAAATGATTGGACCACAACCCAGGACTTCCTTTAGACATAGGAAGAGCCAAAGAGGCGTAGGAAGGAGGGGGGGTGTCAGAAGCAGCATCCGACAAAACATCCTGATTCAGCTGATGCAGGGAGGAGGGAGTGGGAACAGGGAAGGTTTCAGAGCACAGGATGTAAGGAGAATGTCTTTTTTTAATGTTGAGGGATGATGGAAAAGTTTAAGAAAGAGGGATGGAATAAAGGAGAAACCGACTTGTCACGCAAACAGCGTGGCAAGGCAGACAAGTCCAACAGAGAGGACAAGGCAGCTGCAAAAAGCCGTGTTCACTCTGTGCAGTGATTAATGTGATGTTGGAGTTAAACCTACTCTGTTCAAAACATCCATTCTGCAGAAGTGGACTTCAGCCAGCAGAAACAAAGATATGTCAAGCTTCTGTCAGCAGTAAAGTACATTTCCTTTGATTAGTAGCAATTTCCTGATTAAATTAAACTCTTTATGGTAGCCAAGAAAGGGGATATATGTTAATACCATGACTATTTATGCATTTAGATGTTTTCTAGGCCAAGCACAAGGACGACTTCTGCATTTTCTGAAGCAATTTGCGTGTGGTTGCATAAAATGTGGATTCCAGTTAAAGGTCACCTGTTGGCTTGGTGATAACAGCCAATTATTTTAAGCTATGATTTGAAAGGTTAAATGAAAGGCTGGGTTGTGAGATTCTCTGGAAAAATGAGGCTTAGAAGATTGCATTCATCATTGACTTTGCTTAATTGAATAGACTGGAAAACGTTGAGGTTGATTTGTTTCGGTGTGATTCATGCAGCCCATTTTCTTCTGATTTGTGGTTTCACATGTCTTAGAGATTTGTTTTGCAGCAAATCTGCTGCGGTTTTGAATACATTTTTCAATATAATGTATTCAAATTATTCTTAAATTCTAGTCATCCATCATCTTCAAAAGAAATAAATATTTGAAATCAGATAGCTTTATTATGCACATAAAGCTTTTTATACACATGAGCTTTATGTGTATAAAAAGACAAATAACCCTTTCTTTTACTGTCTGACTTTAAATGAGACTAGATATTTTGAATTACGAAAGTTATTTCTATTTCTTGAAGGGTGATGAAAGACGATTTTGTTTTAGAGATATTTTTACTCTCATTAAATTTAAAACATTTCCTTTTTGTTTAGGGGAACTGGCACCTAAATCATATAATTGTTTGGGTATTCTTTCACACTTTTCTAAAAATAGTTTTGTCAACAACCGCTTCTGACTGATTTCTTTATATTTTCTAACAGTATCACATGCAAAGGTGCAACTCTAATTAACTCTAACGTTCAAAAGCTTGAAAAGCCTCTTCATTGGTTCATCCTCAGTCAGCTGGCTTGTGATTAGCTGCCTCTAATTTAAGTAAGAAACACCTGTTTCTTTTTCAAACGTGTATTCGCAGCTAAGAAGTTCAATCTGAAAACTGCATAATTTAATAAAGCATGTGAAAAATGCACAATAGAGCAAAAACGCACACACACACACACACAAAAATCAAATTAAATCAACAGAATAAATGAGGTTTTGATCAGATTCCAGGAGAACTTATTCCCCTAAAACAACAGAGGAATTAAATTATCTTTTCAGTTAGATTTTATTTTTAACCCAACATCACTTAGCAGATGCAATCAAAATGTTCAAATTATTTCTAAAACTCAGAGCAGTACAGCGTTTCACAACAATATGCAGGGGTGTCAAACTCCAGTCCTCAAGGGCCTCTGTCCTGCAACTTTTAGATGTGCCTCTGCTGCACCTCACCTGAAAATAATAATTAGGTCATTAGCAAGGCTCAGGAGAACCGATCTACACAGGGAGGAGGGAATTAAGCCATTTCATTCCACTGTTTTTTACCTGTGGCACATCTAAACACTGCAGGACAGCGGCCCTTGAGGACTGGAGTTTGACACCCCTGAATAAAGGGATAACTAAAAAAAAACAAAAAAACAATTTAAACTACAATACATCTGTAGAAAACACAAGAAATACTCCACATGCCTGCGGTAGGATCCACACTGAGAGGTTGGGCTGGTTGTGCCACTGCTGTAAATTTATATTTCATCATGAAGCTTCACAACAACTTGTTTACCAAGCCAGTTTCCCAGTTGTTATTTATGACAAGACTATTCAGTCTGCAGCAGACATTTCTAATTATGTAGCCAAAATTACTACATGTGAAACTCTTCTCCCTTTCTCTATCAATTATTCTCCCACTAAAGGTCCATCCTGTCTAAAAAAAATAATAAAAATACAGTCCCATTGCAAAAACATTCAAAGTCCTTCATAACCTTTTTCAAAATGTCACATAGCAAGACAAAACTGCTGTATTTTAGTAGGATTCTGCATAGACTCACATAATGTAACAGATAGTTGTGAATTGTAGGAAAAAAAATTATTTACCAACTAATATTGATGGTGGTGGCAGCATTATGCTCTGTTAGCAAAGACAGGAAACCCTTAGAGTTGATGGAAATATCAATGAAGCCAAATATTGGGAGGAAAACCTTTTAGAAGTTGCAAAAAATCTGGGATGGAGGTTCACTATGTAGCAGGGCAGGATAAATGTCAGGATTTGAAAATGTATCTTCTCAAATGGTCTCCATCCAATCTGATTGAACTGTTCTGTAAAGAACAACCAGAAGCGATTTCAATCTCTACACAAGCAAATCTGAGGATTGATACACATCTCAAACCTCTTACAGCCTTAATTTTTGTTTTATTTGTCAAAATGTTTAAGGCCATGTATTATTTTGCTTCCGGTTCAGAAAATATGCATGGCTTTGAGTTGTGTTAAACTTTTTTAACAAGAATGTTAAAAAAGCAGCAGCTGGGATGAAATGGCTAATTTAGGATATTTCTTTTAAGTCAAACACTCAAACATGCATATAATATGCTGATCAGTTTGAATTGGTTTTACTTGTTTTATTGCTGAAAGCTGTTTTTCCTGACTGTGCTATTTTTCCACATTAATAAACTGGAATTAAAACCGTAACAGGTTTAAGCTTGGACTGAATTATATTTTAATATAACTGTATTGAACTGTTTTATTTTCTGTTTCCTACTTTTGCATAAAATATATTTCCTGCTTTTAACAGACGATGTACCAGAGAGTAGTTTATCTTAAAACTAACTGAAGAGGTTGCACATTTATTAGAATCCTGTTTGTGAAATAACTTTGGATTTAACTGAGCTGCACATTTTGCATCCCTTGCAAAAAACAGTCATGTTTGAAACTACTTGCGAACTCAAGGTGAACTCTTCAGATGAAAGGGATGAAATTGATTTACATTTTGATGGGGAAATCAAGGCCTGAACTTCTGTCCGTGAAGACTTCACCTATTGAATATTATGTCAGAGATTTCATGAAGCAGGAATGTGTTTGCCGTCTGCTGAAATAATGAGCTGTAAATGACTGACCCTTGCATGACCACCATCATTCCTGAGTGGAGTGCATAGATTTGGTTGCTGCGTCTGCTAATGGCAAACAGATTTACCAAGATGAGAGGGAGGAATTTTCACTCCATCTTTTGCGCAAATGTCGACTATTGCAAATGTCTTCGTCAGATTACCGGGGCAGCAGAGATAAGCACTTGTAAAGACCCCTGGGTCTTGTTTATTATTAGGGCGAGTGTGGGAAATGGTGTTCGGCGAGCGGCAAGGAAAACAGACGATCTGGAAAAACTAATGCGTTGCTCTCATGCAACATTTGTCTGGCTATTACGCCTCCCCCGCGAGATAGCACTCTGGGATGTATAAGTTGTTGGTGCTATTTTCCCAGATATCAATTTTCAATAGAGTCATGCAAAAATCTGTGTGAGGAAATGTGGAGAACGAAAATTGAGGCACAAAAGTCAAGCTTTTAAAACAAAAATGGCTCTGAGAATGTAACTGCACTAATCTCTCATGATGGTTCAGTTACGCTACTGTTTTAATTAGCATTACCTTATTGCTCCGTACTTTAATGTCATTCTTCTATGTTTTTCTAACATTATATATTGCATAAAATGAAAAAAGCTGAATTATAAAAGGAGTTATTTATTTAAGATGTATTATGTAGCATGTTTATTTAGTGTGTAAGAGCTCCGGGACATCCTGAAGTAAATTAATAAAAATATCAACATGAAATTCAGTATCCAACACATTAATTAGTATTAAAAGTCTATATACGTCATAGTTTTTCTCTGCATACTGGAGAACTGGCTGTTTAGAGCATGGGATCACTCACAACTAAAAAAACAAACAAAACAAAACAGAATGAATATGTTATCACTACCACAGAGAGCAGCTTAGCATAATCCATAACCCTACTGACTATCAGGAGATGTAGATCTATAAAAGTTTGGAAAAATCTATGTGAAGTTTGGTGTATAAACTTGGATTGTTTTCCTTGTTTTTTGTGTGCTAATCAATGTTTTCCCATATGTTGTGTTTCGTCCCCACCCTTTAACCATTTCCTCATTGGCTCCATCCCTAACTGTTTGTTTAATGTACATTTGTTTGAGGTCCGCACTGATTTAGACAAGCCATCAAGCCGACTGCGGCTTAGAAAAAGAAAAACGCCCGTCGCCCCCGATGGATGACGTGAACCAGCATCCTGAGAGAGTCCAGTCTCTGGCCAGCGGTTGAACTCAAACCCATCACATCAGCTCACTTAAAACAACAACCTAAGTGTCACAAAAATTAATTTTAGGAAGCGTTGGGAGCACAAAGGCCCCATAACGTCTACCCGATCCATTGGTTATAAGATTTTCAAGACAATATAGGGAAGTAAGAGCTTACTGTAGCACCAGCTACAATACTGAGAGTAAAAAAACCTCAGGCTTGCAAATGTTACAGTCTCCCTTCCTTGAAATCTTTATCAGTGATTGCCATCTTCCATTCCATCGGCATGTGACAGACGGGATCTGCGTTGTTGCAAGCTGTGGTTCAGATGTTCCCTGGTTTTGTGTTGGAAGCTCAAGAGGTGAGCTGAGTGGCGTGTTACCAAGTTTTATTCTGCTGCTCCTACAAACCTTCATTGAAAGGAAGGAAACTGTGTGATCGCAGCACACAGAGGCCTTTTTGATTGCTTCTCCAGGAGGAACTCTCTTCATACAGGTGATCAGGTGTAAAACATGACAACCGAAACCTGGGGTGGTGGGTCCTGTTAGGAAAATTATGAAAGTTTTTCATCCTGTTTCAACCCTGTCGTGTGTCTTTTGCATCCTCTAGCTATTTTTTTCCTTGGATTGTTCTGTAATTAGCTCCATGCATCTTTGCATCAACTCTGACGCTGGTGAAGATAATTATCACCACAGCGTGACGCTTCTGCCACCATGCTTTACTGTGTGCATGGTAATAAAGTTTATTGCTTGTAAGTCAAAAGACTATTTAGGTTCTCTCATTTTGAATACTTAAATATTCAAATCTTGGGAAGTTGCTTTGTAATCTCACCCTACTTTTAAATTTGTCCTGTGTGCTGGTTTCTCTTTGTTTGTTTACTTTTCTCTAACAAACCACTGAAGCCTTCAGAGAACAGTTTGATTTATAACTGAGGAGGAAAAATTAGACACAGACAGACGTCATCTCATAACTGCAGGATTTTTAACAACAAATAAATTTTGTGCATTTTATTTATGGGTTTCTAAGTAAAAACAAATGCACAGAACAACTTTTCTTTATTTTTGATTAATTACATAAAATCCCAATAAAATGCATTGAAGTTTGTTCATAAAAGATGTAGAAAAATTCTAAAAAAAAAAAAATTCTATTATTGCTGTTATTGTTAATCTTGTTTTCTATAAATAATTTTTAACACTTTGATAACTTTTTGTTTTTGTGTTATGCTGCTGTTACACCTGAAATTCCCTTTTGTCATAGAACAAAGGCTGATTTTATTTTTTTTCTATTCTTATTCCTGTCATTTTAGAAAAAGCTTTTATCATCTTTTAGTAGCAACAAGCTCTAACTTTGACGGTCAGTTTCATGTAATATCACACCAGAAGTAATCTGAGCTGAACACGTTCATCATTTAGATTTTGCTGCATTGAGGCCTGAAATGTTTGGCGTGTTCCATCGAGACGCAGCTCTTTTTCTTTTGGCTTCCTTTTTCCGGTCCAAAGGGACGGTGATGTAGCGAGATAGCAGCATAGACTAAATTAACTGTCTTCAGTCTGGGCATGCTGATGTAACTGATCTGTCTGTGTCTTCCTGCCTGTGGAAATGCCTTTTTAGAGCGACCACCAACTTATTATCCTTCTTTTTGTTTACTTCCATCTATTTTTTTTTGCTTCTATCTTTCTTAAAATTATTTAATATAACTAGTCTGCTTAGTATCTAGATCCCCTTGCTTGCAGTAGAGCTCCATCTTTACATTTAACTTGGCTTAACCTCAAAAACCTCAAAAATAAGCCACTATTTGCTGCAGGAATTAAATAGGTAACAGTTATGAAAACCAAAATATTGAATAACGTGTCATTATTATTATTGTTTTTTTTTTTTGGCAATTTTAAACAAAAACAACAGAAAAAACAGTTTGGGACGCCTAGCTGACGCCAGTCTCGTAAACATTTTCTGGCTCTGGGACTAACTGTTGAGGCTTGCTGCTGCACATGATAAGCCCCACAGGATGGCAAGACCAGCCTTATCGAGACCCACCAAAACCAGAGGACCTTTGCTATCGCCGGACCCGCTGGCAGACAAAAAAAACTCATCCCCCTTATCTCCACTCTGCTCCAACTCGGCCACTCGGTCCACTCCCAGCAGGTGCTGATCTCATTTTGGCAGAAACAGGAACTTTGCATAATGTTTGACTGTAATAGGTGAAAAGAGATTTTTTTTTGGCAAGGATGGCGGTGCTGCAAAAACTCAGGGCAAGTGTTTATTTTAAATGGGAGACGTCTGTTATCGCATGGAAAGCGGGTTAATTTCAATACAATGGCGGTGAGTTTTACCATGTGGTAATAGGAAATGTAATGTTGAAGTTTGGATGGATTATTTCATGAATGAGAATGAAAACAATTAAAATGCAGAGAGGAAACTTGAGATTTGCTTGTTGCTGAAAGAGGCAAAAGAGTGGCATTGTTTCCAATGATTTAGTCAGTAAAATAATTCCCTCATTAATTAGATGTATTTGAATTAGAAGTTTTATTTTCCTCCATTTTTGAAGAGGATAGCTATTTATTTTACACATTTTGAAGTAACAAGTGGTCTCGATAACAGACCGTATCCAGCTTTGTTTTTCTTTCCTCCCCACCTCTGTGAAATAACCCTGTCATATCTGCTGTCCTTCCTCTCTGTGAGTTTGCACCTCACAAATTGTCAAAGCACCTGCCCCTGGAGGCTGTGTTTGTTCAAAGGGTTACTGTGCCAAAGCACATTTCCCCTTTGACCTTTGCTAATTACTGAGCAGCTCCAACAGACAGGAGTTACGAACCAGACTCTTCTACTTCCGTCTGTAGCACAAAAGGTCTCACCTTTTATGCTGGGTTAATAACCAGCAGATTTATGCAGAGAGTGTCTTTATTGAAACTGATGGGTGAGTTAGAGTACATGCGACTTTAAGATAATTTGATTGGTGCATCTGCAGGAGGCGGAAGTCCAGGAGGTGGCTGCAGGCCGACCGCTGCTGAGGCTTGGGACAGCTGCTTTGTTGGTCATTACAGTTTGGCTGCAAAATAAAAAAATTAAACTATAAATTCTGCATTTTCCAAAATATTTCTTGCTATCATGGTTAAAAAACAACAACAAACATCTATAGCACAAATAGTTTGCTCCATATATACCTCCATAAATATCCTCAGCATATATTTTTGCACTTACTGCAGAGTTTGTTGTCACAGGCGCTGGGACAGTCACCGCAGGATGTTCCTGACTTGTAGGGATTAGTCAAATTGTAGTTTCCTCTGCAAAACAGGCAATTGATAAATATGATAATTTTAGCTTTTGCTCCGAGGTGAAACAGCATGCAATTTTGAAAAGGAGTCATCTGCATTGTAAAGTGCTTACGGTGGGCAGTAGTGGCAGACGTAGAAGTATTTGTATGTGGAGTTGGGGCAGTAGGCCATAGCGCAGCCAATATTTTTGGAGGTGGCCCAAACAACCTGTGCACAAAAAAAAGGAGACGCTGTTCAGCACTGTGTTTTCAAAGTAAAGTGGCCCATTTGTGTGCAAACTAATCAGAATAGGAAACTATGAAGACAACCGCACCTGCGTATAGTGTCCCACCACTCCTCCGTTGATGGATCCGACTCCGTAGCGGAAGTTGGCCACCTCGTTGTACCAGGCCTGGATGGCGTTGGACCAGGAGTTCTTGAAGCTGGCCATGTAGAGATTCTCCCCACAGCCGCTGGCTGCCGCCAAACACAACATCATTTTTGCTCAATCCATGAACCACACTTTCTAATTTCCTGCTTCTACGTTAAATTATTATTGTCCAGAAAGTTTGTTTTGAAGAGATGTGGCTGTTATATCACAAGATCACATGAGTAAATATTTATGAGAGGGATAAAAAAAAAAAAGATGTCAAGATTTCTAAAACTGTAGTTATCCACTACGACTTACCATCATCCGTTATTTTTTTAACGTTGATAAATATTCTGATAAAAGAGTGCATGCTTAGACAAATTTACTATGTTTATTTTGGAATAAAGGTCTTTATCGAACTAATCAAAGTTCTGATCAAACTGGAGTACAAGCATTTGCTTCATAGTTAATTTCTGTAATTACTGAAAATGCAAACTTAAGTTCTGTCTGAGTTACTATCATATATATTAGGATATATTTTTCTTAAGTTCAAAAGATTAAAGTTAAAGTTAAAGTTACATGAGTTCAATCAGGATTGCTCTGCTTCTGCTGTCCTACTCTAATCTTTTAGCTAGTTTGCTTATTTATGGTGACTCTCCAACAAGGCAGATCTCTTTTTGAACATGGAAGCAAATCCTAATGTTATACAGAGAATATTAATATTAAGTCTAGGTGCTTCTGTGAAAAATGAAAGAAAAAAAGCACTATTATTGCCATTGATCAATGCTGGAACCTTATATTTCCTGTATTTCTCTATATTTATGTATCTATGTCATGTTTTAAAATGTTCTCAAAAGAAATATGGACTCATAAGACATGTAAACATATGCCTTGAATGTCTTAAATTAAATATTCTTTACATATTTTACACATGTGCAAGTCTTGCATGTAAACAGAGATGTCTGGTGCCACGATGAGCTTACTGCTGATGACTCTGGAGCTTGCAGGGCTGTGTTTCATGGAGCAGGTTGCTGCCCATTTCTCAGCATTGGTTGCAGCCTCTTTGTTCCAGCTCTGCAGAAAAGGCAGAAATAAAACCTAAACAGGTACACAAAACTTCTCCAGCAACATTTAGATGACCAGGTCTTCCTAGTTTTTTATTTTTTTTGTATTGCAGTGAAAACATTTTATATTTAAAACTGAGAGCAATGTCATTCATTCATTACAAATTCTTCAAAGGGAGAATTTGTTGTCTTCCTGTGTGGGGAAATGATTAAACCAGAAAGCCTCAAAGACTTAGATGGCAATATCAGCAGCAATAAGCTCCTAATCATTTTCTTTTCTGTTTCATTTGTTTTACCATTTTCATCATGTTGCTGGCAGTAGGTTGGACACCTCTCCTCAGAGTATTATGCTTGTTCACGATCTCAGTCTGCTCCGTTGAAGTCGTGCGTGTGATGCCTAAATAAAAAAAAAAAAAATATATATATATATATGTATATATATATATATATGTGTAAAAGCAAAAAAGAGCTTTTACATATAGCAGAATTTCAAATAATACAACTTTATAAATTGCAGTAAGTACTCACCCTCTGTCTGGTGTAATTTTTAGAAACAAGGGAGGAAAAAATTATTATTCCTTGCAAGATTAATGCTTTAAAATGCTAATATAAAATTTATATTCTATTTACTCACCTCTGCCAAGGTGCCAGGCACCTGAAGGGCAGCAGCAAAACCAAGGATACACAGGAGGTTAAAAGAGTGCATGGTTGTGGCTAATTTAGGAATTGTCCAAGTTGGAAACCTGCAGATGTGACTTTTATATGTGCAACACCAGGGTGGCATGTGATGACTGAATACATAAATTCAAGTTCATTCCAGTTTTTAAGAAAACAACCAAACATCAGATAACACAACACCTGCGAAATACCCGGGGTGATAAAGAGTCTGGTTTTCTGCTTTGGTATTGCAGAGGTCCCACTGAACAAAAAATACAATATGATATCCAAACTTGACACCGATAACGCCGTAGTTTATTAATATCCACAAACATGCCGGAGCCAATCAGCAGTCAATTTGTAAGAGGCGGGGAACGCCCTGAATGGTCAGCCAAGGTCGCCACATTATGTAAAATGTTTAGGTTTGTTCCCAGATAAGTTTTTCTGTGTTTTTCCTAATCCTAATTAATCATTTTCCAGAAATTGTAAATGTTTAGGGCTGAAATGATTAATTGGATTCATCATGATGTATCACGATGAATCAGTTATTGAAATAATCGTCAACAAATTTATTAAGCAATTAATCATTAACTGGAGCATACAGACTTGAGAAGAAAAGGTATTTTGCTGAAAAACAAAATAACACATTCACAGCAGTAATTGGCCACAACTGCACAATACATATTGACAAGATAACACCTTGTCAATATGTTTACCCAAAACCTCCTCAGGTGACATAGTTTTAGCTTCACCTGATCCAAATTCACTTTATTGCCTAAAAGGCTGTTGCCTTTTAGGCAATAAAATTATTATTATTGTATTTAAAAAATGAATCGAATTATTTATTTGCATCACTATTGCATTGCTGATACTGTATTAAAAGGGTTTAGTAGTTTAAAAAACAATCTGTAGAAAGTGCCATTTAAAAAAAAAAAATCTGATTAATCGATTAGTACTTAAAGTTAAACCTGGTAAAAAAAAAGAAAAAAATTGGCCAAATTACACAATTTTGTTCACTCAAAATTAAGTGATATTGAATTTTGCTCCATGCATTCAATAAAGCGCTGCTCTGTAATTCACTGATGCAGAGTTCAATGCTACAAAGCATGTGTGCTTTGTGTTGATCTGCTCCCCTCCTGTGATAAACACTTGTAGGTGCAACCTGCAGTGCGCATGCGCAGACATTCACAGACCCCCATCGCAGGTTTGGAGGGTGAGCATCATCATCCTCCATCCAAACACACGCACACGCACGCAGAGGGAGGGATACCTTCGGTTTGTTTAATTTATTTCTGCCCTCTTTCCCCTCCCGCCCCCGTCCCTGGCTGCTGCTGCCGCTGCTGTTGTAGCCGCAGCGTCAGACATCAGCACGGAGGGAGCAGAAGCCATAAGATGAAGAAACGCTATGTGGACGCGAACAGGCTCCGGAAGATGAGAAGACTGAAAATCACGGAGAAGCTGTCTGAGAGGTAGCCGAGCCGAGCAGAGCTGCTGCTGCTGCTGCTGCTGCTGCTGCTTTTGTTGTGGCGCCACGTCTCCGTCTTTGTGTGCATTTCAGCCGTCGTCATCCCGCCTGCTCACCTGGTCTGCTTCGCATCTTCTTTCTCCTGTCCGTGTGTCGCATCTTTTCCTCTCAATGAGCCAGTCTGCTGCTGCTGGATTAACTGGAGCCTCTGCAGCTGAATTAAAAACAGGCGCTGGGGAATACTGTTAACTCCAGCCTACATTGTTGACAGAAAGGCAGAAAGCGGCAGCTGTGTGAGAGTTCATGTCGGCCTGCTTTCCCTCCAGGCTCCTGACATTTATCACATTACCTCATTTATCCATATTTTTATGAATGTGAAGTCAATATTTTTAACTTAATCTTGCTAAAGGATTAAGCTGTATTGGGCTAAATTTGACATTTGAAACGCCTTTATAAGGATTCCAGAAAAATAAATAAATAAGATTTTTTCCCCCCCTGACATCATTTTGAGTTCAGTTAAAAATCTTAAAACATGGAGTTGTTTTGAAGTAGTTTCCTTTAGCTTTTTTTTTTCTCCTATTGTGGGATATAGTATGGATGTTGGTAGAAAACATTAAAATAATATACAAAGTAATAGTAGGAAAATAAAAATATTGTTAGGTTTACATAAAAATATAATAAAACATGTATAGCATAAGGATATAATGTATTATTTAAAACATACAAGTGCAAATTTGAGATACTTTCGCACACTCAAGGGAAAAAGCAAAACTAAGTAAAGGGGGAAAAAGGAAGTAGATAGTTTGCGCAGTTATACATTAAGATGATAATGTTTATATTGTTTAAATATATGTAAATGTCATACTGTTTGAGCTTTGTACAAACGGGAGGCTCTGTTCAATAGTTAATGCATAATTTACATAAAAGGTTTTGACTGTTGATGCATGCCCTTCAGAGAAAACTGCAATTTTAAAAGCACTTACTTCATTAAATATGTTAAGGATTTAAAAATATAAGCTAATTTCCCGAACCTCTGTCTGTGTTTTTTTTAGAGCTGCTGTTGATTGATTAAAAGCACGTTGAATTGCCTTGTTGCTGAAAATGTGCTATATAAATAAAATTACCTTACCTAAAAAATGATGCCAGTTCTTATTTTTGATACATTTATCTTTTAGGTAAACAACGAAAATCTGATTTTTAAGTATTTGCCGAACAATAACAAGAGCTCATTCCACAATCTAAAAACATGAATACACGTCATGCATCTGTGAGCATAAAAAAAAAAAAAAATCTGAGCAACATTTATAAAAGCAATCTAAATTAACAAATCAAATGGTGTAGTTATTTTTGTGAAAGCGCTGCATGTTTCTGATACTTTTAAACATGTAAGCCACTTCAGAAAGAGACGTATGTGGAGCAGCAGAAGGATGCTGTGGTGCTCTCTCCTCCAGATGAAATACTGCCATGGCAACCAAACAAAGAAGGGGTGATGTGATGGCAGTCTGGATGAGCAGAACAAAGGACAGAAAGCACCGCTTGTGTTTGGCTGCCTAATAAAAATGATCATGGGGGGACAGTGGTTGTTCTTTGTTGCCTCTACTTAAAGAAACAGACTGTATTGTTAAGATGCAGCTGCTTAGTTGTAGTTTCTGGTCTGTTTTTCATTTCCAGTCTTGTGTTTGTTTGTATGTGACGCTTTGACGTAAGCATGAGGCTCCTTAAACAGAGAGAAGAGCGGTCATTTGTTCATTTCTAAATATGTTTTAGTATGTATGTAGTTGAATGTTAGAGCGTTTTTAATGGATTTCACATGTCTTTGCAGTGCGTACACCTTCCTGAAATTCATGGTGATGTGGACGCTGGTGCTGCTGGCAGACTTCATCCTTGAATTTAGATTGGAGTATTTGTGGCCATGCTGGCTGTTCTTTGGGAGTGTGTACACCACTTTCCACTGCCACGGGCTGGTGAGGACCCCCGCTGTGTGCTCTCATGTTCTGTACTGTGGCCCCAATACTGAATGCAGCTATAGCAAGACACCATGGCTATTCTTCTGTATTAAAAAAAACAAAACAAAACATTTTTTTCTGCAGCGAACTAAACTCACCTTGTTTGTTTTCAGGTTATTTGTGTTGTTTTTGTTTGTGCCGCCTTCACACTGGACATCTTTTGTTTAATTTTTGTTCCTTTGCACTGGCTGTTTTTTGTGGCGAGCACCTACGTTTTATTCAACTATATATGGCACACAGGTGAGTCTGTGCTATCTCTCTGCCCACTGAAGTCACACACACGCACACACACACACACACACACACACGCACGCACGCACACACACACACACACACACACACAC
>NW_006799940.1:4089363-4165321 GCF_000485575.1 Poecilia formosa
GTATGTAAGTCAGTCTGGCTGTTTTGCATAACGTTTTTCCACTCTGCTCTTGCATTGTGCTGATATTAGACCAGATTCTCCTCCTCGACTCAAATGACACTTTTTTTTTTTCATCATTTCCTACAACAGTCACACATTCTAAATTGTGAGACACCAGAAAAAAATTGGACTTAGTTAATCCAAAAGAGAAGTTATCATTGATCTTATTTCACATTTTAATTGCATCATAGAGCTTTAACTTTTTAACGCAGTGGTTTGAAAAGTGTCCCTGAACGCCTCCAGTAAATCCTGTTTTCCTTCCCAGAGAAAGGCATCTGTATATCGACGGTGTCCCTGTGGATTCTGCTCGTCTACACGGAGGCTTCGCTTCGACTCAAAGATCTTAATACCTCTCATCCCAACCTGTCTCATCTTTTCGCTGCACATTGGTATGCTGCTGTGATATAAATTTACCTTCTGGCTGATACAGCACCCGCCATATTTATTGGTAACTCTGGTAAAGATGTATGAATGGCCTTAAGATACTTCAGCATTTATTGCAGCTGGATAATCTCTCCACTCTCACTACTTTCACATAAAGTCATTTGCATCCTGTTTATTAAACTTTCTTTAGTCAAAAATGCATCACCAGAGTTCTCTCTATGTGCTATCTTTTTTTCAGCTCACATGAAAGGTTTTCTTTCATGTGAGCTGAAAGGTTTTAATTTAGGTCTTGGTGCTGGGATGAAATAGGATTGATTTTACATCTTATGAATCATTTTAGTGTCAATTTGACCATCTTATCATAATAAAAGACCTGAGATCTCAGATTTTTTTTTTGGAAAGACCATCCAATTTTTATTTAAATAAGGCCTGATAGTTTGAAGAGGTGAAAGAAGCTTTAATCTCATCTGAACTAAGTTCATTTTAAAGTATTAGTAGCATTTAGCCAACTCTGCACAATTAGATTGGTGATGGTAGGACAAAATAAAAAATATTTTTCATGGCATACTTCTCCACAAAGAGTGGCTTATAGACAGTGTCTAATGGTTGTTATGAAGATCTGCAGAAACCAAAACATGCAGGTAAGCCCACAAGTATTCATACACTTGGTAGATTTAGATGTAAAATAATTTTTACTGAGCCAAGAAGTTGATTTCTGATAGATGTGGTAGGGATATCTACAAAGATGATAAAATATTATAGATTGAGAATCAATCGCTATCAGAATTTATTTACATTTTTACTTAAAAGCTGAATATCAAAGAATCTTCCAGTAAGAAGAGTCAAGTCAATTCAGTTAAAAGACGACTTTAAACCTAAATCCAATAAATATAAATTATATATTTTATTGTCTTTTCCGTTTTGAACATTGACTAAGAAAAATTGAATATTATGCCATATTTATTCTCCAGTGCTGTCAATAAATGTGGTGGACTCTGTACTGTTCATTATTTAAAAGTTGATCAATTAAAATCATTAGCAATCATTTTATTATTATTTTGCATAGACCAAAAGGATTGTTTTTTACACCACTTGTTTGATAGTTACTAAAGATCGAGGTGCTGCAAAATTTGACACAGTTATTGTCAGTTTTTTGGGTAACACTTTATTTGAAGGGGGTTGAATAAGACTGACATGACACTGTCATAAACATGACATAACACCTGTCATGAACATGAATAAGCCTTCATGAATATTTATGACTGTTGTCATAAAGCGTAATTCGGTAAATGACGCTTTATGTTTAAACTTACCTTTAATAACATAAAGTTACCTAATTTTTAAAGTGCAATCAGTAATACTTTTATAACAAATGTATATCAGTAATGATTTATTGGTTAATGTCAAGTTGTCATAACAAAGACATTTTGAATAATGTCAACTTTGTATAAAAGTGTCATAATTTACCGAATGACGCTTTATGACAACAGTCATAAATATTCATGAAGGCTTATTCATGTTCATGACAGGTGTTATGTCATGTTTATGACAGTGTCATGACAGTCTTATTCAACCCCCTTCCAAATAAAGTGTTACCGTTTTTTGTCACATTCTCTTGCGCTTAGCCAAGCTGCGGCTCTACAGTCTCCTTTGAGTTTACATTGTATTCTTGTAACTGCTTTGTTTTTCCTCGTCTATCTACTTTCAGTATCGGCTATCCTGTTGTTTATCTGGGGTTTGATGCCACCTGCTACTTCACCAACATTTTCAAGCTGCGCATACAGAAAGCCGTGCAAAGCGAGAACGACTTTCACATGCACCTCCTTCAGCACTCGCTCCCACCAGGCCTGCAGGTTTACTCCAAAACCAGCACAGATGGCGGCAGCAGCAGTAAGTCTGGGCACCTGCAGCAGCACTTCAGCAACACTCCATGACCACCTTTGCAACCAGCTGCTTTTTGACTTTTTATTTGCCTCTCTCTCTCTGCATAAAATACATGAGAAGCGTTGGTGCTTTTCCACCATGAAGGTTTGAGGCGGGTTTGCCTTTTTACTCCTGGTTTCATTCTTTAAAATCTCTGGTTTTCATGTACGAAAATTCACTGAGACTAAATTAGTAATAATAAAAAAAAAATTTGCGTAATAAACCACTGTATTTGACAGTTTTATTTCCCAGAATTTCCAATTAGTTTTTAAATGCGTCTCACGAGTGTCGTTACGCAAATGTCGCTACAAGCTGCAGTTTGCGTTTGTAAAATCAGAGAAGAGACTGTTAAACCTTTAGTTTCTCTTCCTGCTGTTTCACAGCCTCTAAGTGGAAGGTCAAGCCTGAGCCTGGTCAGTATCAGTGTCAGAACGGTGCCATGGTCGCCCATGACGACGCGCACAGCGCCGACTGCCTGCAGATCCGCAGTGAGGAGCGAGTGGCCGAGAAGGCATCGCAGGAGGTGAGGTCGGCCGAGCCGAGCCGACGACCGCCACCACCGTCGTCATCTAAGAACGTCGTGGCCGAGTCCAAAGATCAGCTTCACAGTGGGGAAGGAGGACCAGAGTCGTCCATTACCCCGGAAAATCTACCTCAAGAGGATCAGGGAAGCAAAGCCACCCGAGCTGCCAAGAGCGCCTCCCCAAAAGCCCGCAGAAGCAACACAAACACTCCTTCACCTCCCGCAGGGAGGCCCGAGAAAAAACAGAGGACAAACTCAAAAACAATCAGTCCCAACAGGGACGCAGCGGACAAGAGCGCCACAGCAACGCAGAACTATCACGCTGAGCAAATCAGCAAGTACGTAGCTGTTTATTTACACCAGATTGGGCTTAAATTGGTGCTGAGGTGTTTCTGCTTTTCATCAGACTCGAAGCAGAGCTGCGGAGGCTGAAGGGGGAGCTGCAGACGAGCAGGCAGAGCGAACAGGAGCTGCGAAGTCACATCTGTAACCTGACCAACAGCGAGAGGAGCCTGAGGCCGGAGGTCTCCCTCCTCAGACAGTCCAACATGCTGCTGCAGAGCAAGTGAGTGGTCCACTGAGTCCAGTTGGAGAGCTGCACAAAATATTAACTATAAACACGGAAAAGCATAAAATGATACCAAACCGTGTCATCCATCAGTTGATGGACAAGATTTTCAACAGATCTAATCTGTTAATTGTTGATGAATTATTTAAATAAATAAGGTTGAAATTAGTGCTGGAATAAAGGTGGAAATGGGTTGGAAGGACCCAAATTCCAATCCTCTTTCCAACTCTAATGCATAGAAAACACTGTTGTTAGTTTATAAATCACTGAACGGTTTAGCACCACAATATATTAAAGATCTGCTGTTGTTGCAGCAGATCTCTCAGGTCTTCTGGTTCTGGTTCTGCTCTGCATCCCCAGAACCAGAACCAAATATGGAGAAACAGCATTCGGCTTCTAAGCACCACAAATCTGGTGCTTAGATTAATCTAGATTAGAGTTACTTGCTTGGAGTTGCTTTTGACACATAATCGATGAAACATTAACCAACAACCTGATGTGTATCGATGGTATTTGACAAATGGTGCCAACTTACTACTCTACTCATCTCAGCCATGACAATAAATTTTTGTACTTTAAATTGTATTCCAGTATCTAAAGGAAGCAGCACATGAGGGACTTGGTTGTATAAAATTACACTTATATCTGTTAGGTTGGTTTATGGCTCATGCGTTTTCTGAAAATTGCGTTCGTAGGTTTCTTTTGATGCTTTTGAGACGTGCATTTCCATAATTTGAGACAATTTTCTTTGCCGTACTGAAATTTCTGTGGCACGCTTCAAATGCACATTATTATCGTACTTTAGCTCATTTTTTGCGAGGCTTTTTTCAAAGGCCATGGTTGAAAACTTAATGCAAGCCAAGCTGTGCTTGACTTTGCAATGTTATTGTGACGTCTTCAAAAACTTGGAATGTTAAAGTCTAATTTGAGATAAGTATAGAAAAATGTTGCACTTTGAAAACTTTATTCCTTTTCCCATAGCTACAAGAAATCGGAATATCTGAAAAGTAAATGACTTCTTTGCATTGATGTATATTTAAGTTGTGTCATTTATCTTGATATGCCAAACACTGATCAGGTTTTGTGTAACTTGTTGGTTTCTCTTATTTAAAAACTGAAAACAGAGACATACGCGCTCTCATTTAGAATTTTAAGAAAAGGACAATTTTCTGGCTTTTTAAAAAATATTTTTGTCAGGATTTTATGTACTGTATGCCACTACACTGCATTTTATTTGACACAGACTGATCAAGCTTTTTTTTATTTTACAGTTAATTTATTATATGATGTACTGTCTATAGTCACGCAACAAATCTATTTCCCAAGAGATGATAAATGAGTTTAGATTGTTTTAGTGCTATTATTGTTGTTCTTATTAGCACTACCAACGCAATAAAATTAATTTGCAACATTTTAAAAATAGAGCTGATCTAAATTACTCCAGATGTTAAAAACAGCTTTAAAACAGCAATTCACAGTTAAAACTCACTTACTTTAAGCTACAGTTTGAGGACTCTGAATAAAACACATCTGAATAACTCAAGAAATGACATAACGCTGGTTGACGTCTTAAGCGTCCACAAACATGCTTTTATGCACATAAAATTTTATACTGTGTGAGATCAAGGTCTCCGTTTCTGCCTTCAGGATTCTGTGCTTGACTAAAACCAAGCAGAGGGACAAACAGACCTCAGCGCTGCTGGAGAAAAAGACCAGAGCTGAAGCAGAGGGCAGACTCTCCGCTGAGAAGCAGCTGGCTGAGCTTCAGGCTCAGAAACTGGAGGAGGCGGCGAGTGCAGCACGGACCCTGACCAACAGGTAAACCCCTCGTGTCTGGCTCTTCATTGTGCAGAAGTGAGTGGGCGCCTTAAAATCCCACCCACAGCTGGTGAGAGTTAAGAGGAAGTCTGACTTTTTTTTGTTCAACAAATCAGGAATCTCAACGCGAGGTTTGACACGTCTACGCTGTGCAATGACAGTAACATCTGGATTATTAGCTGCAAACTTATAATAAAAGCATAACTGAGGCCGTTACATTTGGGCCTAGTGGGGTTTCTGTGGCCACTGTGCTGGACTTATGAAGCAAACCTTGGCGAGGTCAGGCTTTCATCAACAACAAAAACGCTATTTTTGTCCTTCATAGAAGGATGTGCATGCCTTTATTGCAACTCGTCTTGATAACAGTAATACCCTGAAAGCAGGCATCAGTCAGGCTTCATTACATCGCCTTCCTGTTATCCAGAAAGCTGCTGCTGAGGCCATATTAGCCCTGCTTCCGCCTCTCTGCAGCTCAGGATTGTTTTTAAAATTAGTGTTTGGGTTTAAGGCGCTCACAGGGCTGGTCACAGCTCACATTATGCAACTTTTATTTTCAGCAGGATATTCAAGGATCAGTTCCTCCTTGATTATCCTTTTCAATTTGGTGCAGATCAGATGTTATGTATGGAAAGCAGAGTGTAACGTGCTACACTTAATTGTTTTTAAATGTGATTTACATAGACAAATTGTTGGCACCCTTAAAGATGTGTAACATACTGATTAATTAATTGTTTGTTTCAGTAGCACAAGAATTAGTAGCAATAAGAATTCCAAATATATTTTGAATTTAGCACTTCTTTTCTTTTAGTTTTTAGAAGCTTAATGAGATCTAGGAACTTTAAGTACCATGTATATAAACACCAGAAGATGGAAAGAAATGTAATTTTTCCCAATGTAGAGAATAGAGGACTGAAAAGAAAATCTTTAGTTTGCTTATATTGAAGTTAGAAGTAGCTCCACATTAAATTTTAATGTTCTTTTTCTCCACATGTTAAGTTCTGCTTGGCAAGTTACAAACTCTACCCAGACGAAGGCTCTTTTTCTGCTCAAAACAGACTTTTGATTTTGTAACACTTCTGCTTTTTCTGGTGGTTTCGTTTTATATTTACAAAAACTGCAAATGTTCTGTTTTCTCTGTGTGTGAACTTGGTCTGCTGATAATCCCGCTCCTTTCTCTCCAATCCAAACTGATAATCTCTCCATCTCCTACACCAGGCAGGAACACTGTGAAACCCAAATGTTGAGGAAAAGAGTTAAAGATCTAGAAACAGAGTACAAACAACTGCAGCTGGAGTATCAAGTGAAAGAGAGCCGTGTGGTAGATCTAGAGAGAGATATCGAGGTATCTTTTTCTTCTGTTTGGGAATGAACTGTGAGTTTAAGTGTCTGTGAGACCCAAATGATCGTGTACGTCGTTGTCCTGAGTTTGCTCATGATCTGGTTTTTGCTTTTTGAGTTGTTTTTTTTTTTTTTTTTTTTAGCAAACTGAATGATTTTCATCTGAGATTTTTTTTTTTTCATTTCATTTTGGCCTTCAGTCGACATAATGCACTTTGTCATTACATCAGTGAGCAGTGTTATTGAATGGATGTTTGGTGTGCACGTTGTGCTGTGTCGGGATTTGATCTCGTATTAGTGGACATACTCTTCACCATGCATGCTGAGATCAAAGCCAGGTCTGTTGAGAAACCATTGCACCTACTTTTTAAAAGGACTTTGAGTCAGTCAAGTTAAAATAATTACGACTGTTTTCTTTTTATGGTATAATGGTTCCCTGAACAAAACCCCACAAAAAAAAAAAAAAGAAAGAGAGAGGAAGGAAAGAAGTGGAAGAATTTGGGAAGCCAAAGAAATGACTCCCTCTGGTGGGCTTAGCTTAATTCATGTGTTTTTATCCGTTCTGTTTCCAGGCATTGGGGAAGTACCGTTGTGTGGAGAAAGAGACAGACATGCTGCTCTCCACGTTATCAGCCATGCAGGAAAAGGCTCAACATCTGGAGTACAACCTGAGCGCAGAGACGCGCATCAAGCTGGACCTGTTTTCTGCTCTGGGTGACGCCCGCAGACAGCTGGAAATTGCTCAAGGTTTACAAACATTTTTCATTTTCACATTTTTACACAGATCTGCGACAGACTGGCGACTTGTCCGGGGTGTACCCTGCCTCTCGCCCGAAACGTTTGCTGGAGATAGGCACCAGCGACCCTCCCGACCTCACGAAGGGAAAAGGGTGTACAGATAATGGATGGATGGACATTTTTATACATTTTCTCTAACAAGTGGTTTAAAATGTAAAATCTTTGATTGAAAATCTTCGCTTGTTAGTCTACAAATTGATTGCTAATTCATGACTTTAAAACTTTGTGAAGCAATGAGACTGAGAGCTTTTACCGTGCATCCACCCAAATGAGTCAGCCTGTTAGAAAACAAAAGAAAATCCCTCAAATGCAGACAGTTTGACAAAGCCTAACCTCTTTAATATGCCATTAAAAGTCAGTATGAACTATTAATCGCATATCAATACATTTAAAGGTTGGTACTTAGCTAGATTGCCAACAATCTAGAAATGTGAATTTTTGTCTATTCATATTTCATCCAGTTTTTGTTTTGTAACATAAGTGTATAAAAAAGTAAGAAAGAAGCTGTTTTCAGACTTTTCATTAATTTATAATGAGCCACGGACACAGAAAACTTACCAGAACTAAAAGTTTCAAAACTAGCATATTAAACTATGTTTGAGAATTTTGCCAAAGAAGGATAAAGTCATTAAATTAACAAACAGTAGTAAGGAAACATTAAGAAACAAAAGAATCGCATTGCTTTATTTTTTGTATTTGGATCACGGCAGAGCCTTTTACTTCAGTGTGAACTCATATACGACCCAGCTTTCCTCATAATGAAACTGGTACAAAAATCTCATCTGAATTATTATATTTGAACAGTAAGCAGTGTCTGCTCTGAATGTTACCAACCATGTGCACAATTTGGAGGCGTGTGCACTGAAATAAGTAGCATTTATTTTTTGAGAGTCATTTAGTAGTCATAATAATAGTACTATAACTATCACATCTGACTTTAAGTTGTTTGAATTGTAGCCTGGAGAATTCACAATGTACTCATCATATGCGCAGTTTGGAGGTGTGTGTGGTTCTGTACAGCTCTAAAGTGCAATAAATGAAAGAGCTTTGCCTCTTGGGAAGAGACAACGTTTTTTTTTTTCTTACTTGGATTTATGGAAATATAAGATTTAAACACATTTAACAGACCAGATGTTCTAAATCATCACAGATTGTAATGAATAATTTATGATGATAGCAAATTATGATTTTAATTGGACAATGTAGAGCCAAGCAAAATACAAAGCTATTTTGGATTTAGGAAAGTATTCTACTTCTGCAGCATAATTTCTAGGAATGTTTTCTTTTTTTTTTTTTTCTTTTGCAAGATTACATTGTTTGGCTTTTTCTGTTTTCACTAGAAAACTGTGAGAAGTTTGTAAAGCAGGTTGGGGGGTTGGAAATTTACTCTGCGTTGATATTTTTTTTGTCTCATAAAATGCGTCACATCTGTTTGATTAAGCCTTTTACTCTGTCACCTGCTGCAACATGTGCAGAAACTCATGAAGTCATCGCGCAGCAACACCCGCATGACTCATGCAGCCAGACTTGCAGCCATTAGTCACTTAGTGCTGTTTTTGTGTAAAGATGTATGAACAGTGGCAGATTGAAAATTACAAAGAAGGAATGTCATCCTTATGTGTTTGTTGCCTTATAAAATCCGAGACTGTGGATATCTGCTGTCTCCTTCGGTGTCCGTGTCTTTACTTGCACGTGTTTTTCTGTCTTGCAGACAAAGTGAAGAAGCAGGACAGGGAGATCCGCGAAATGAAGCAGAAGATTGCGGAGGTGATGGCGGTCAGCCCCGGCGTGTCATACGTGGCTCCGCGGCACCAGGTACCTCAGTATCTCACCAAGCTGCTCAACTCTGAGCGCTACATGCTGAATCCACGAGCGCTGATGTACCAGTGTTTGAAAAAATGAAATAAAAAAGGACCAAGTGGATCCCTGACGCATTCTCAGCCTTTCTTGCCAGGACCAGAAGAGTTTTTTTTTTTTTTTTTTAAGTACAGAGCTAAAGCAAAGCGGTGAAGACAGTTTCCACTGCGTCCGGTTACCAGTGGAAACAGCTACAAACCTCCAAAAGTCCAATTGCCTTCTGCTGCACTGTTGGTGCTAAACTTGGTGTTATTCATTATATATTTCCTGTTCTCCTCCCACATCAGAAAGTTTCTCTTACAAAAGCGAGGTATCTTATATGCAGAGCTGCTAACGGCGGCATCGTATCCATCATCTTCATCAAATGAGAGAACAACAACATCGTTGCTTTTTCGGGCCTTGCAGACGAACAAACCTTTAGGTCTGTTGTTTGATGTGGATGTTCAATTGAAATGACAACAAAGGAGCAGAATACACAGAAGAAAGTCCATGTCTGAGAAAGAGATGCAAATTTTGTCATCTTTGGCAATTAAATTCAATAAAGTGAAGTATATAGAAGAAAAAGGATTCAGTAAAATTAAATTTAAACCATTTTCGGAGGTACTGTTTATGAATAATAATAATAATTTGGTAAAATCAGAGGTTTTCCCCACTCAATAAAATGAACCTTTTTTCTAACGTTTTCTGTGTAAGATTATGATGCTTCACAAAATATTTATTAAAAATCTTTTTACACATCCATCAGGGCGTCCCAATAAATGTGGAGGCTCTGCTATCTGACAACAATTGTATGTTTTATGCTTTAAAGAGTGCAAAATCTAACTCAATTTTTAATTCAACTGCACTATTAAATAGGCAAGCGAAAGAAGTATTTAAAAGTGTATTCTTTCCTGTGAATAATTAATGAGAACTTTCCAACTTAGACCGTTTGATGAATAAAAGAAACAGTACAGAAGTCAATATTAAGGCTGTCTTTTAACCTAAAGTCCTACTACATGTGTGTTTTTAGGACAGAGAAACTAAGCAGCTGAATGGAAATTTAGCCATAATTTAACTTCAAGTTTACAGCTGTGCCACTCTGATGTAAACATGCATATTTGATGTATTGGAATTTTTTTAGCCGTAAACATTTTTTTTTTTTTTGTAAATTAGTTTCGGTTAAGAAAAGTAAAACTGAAAAAAAAAAAGAAATAATAATAATTAAAAAAAAAATAAAAAGATTTGTTCACTGAATAGTCTGAGTCCAAAATCAATTTAGTTGATGGACTTAATGTGAGTTTTGAATATGAAATGTCTTTATTGGATAAAATATAAATAACACGTCCAAACGATTTGCTTTATATCTATGAGAACATAAATGTGATTAATGACTAATTATTTTTGAAAACAAGCATGAAGCAAGATGTTCTTGTCAGCTTTTGTTGACTGTAAATAGAGGATTATTTGGATTGTGCTGAAATTCAGATCAAAGTTTTTGTTTTTTTACTCTAAAATGACTCAGTGTTTTGGAACGAGACCCTTCGGATTTGGAATATTTCTACGTTAACAGATGTTAGCTTTGTTATGAAGCTTTTTCTGGCTGCAGTCTGGGAGAGTCTTTGGAGTATTTGATTGTCTCATTGTTGTGGTAACACGAAAAAGGAGGAGCGCTAAAAACAAACTGCAACCCTTGCTTCAGCAGACATTTTGACACTGGAAGCTCGTGTTTGAGCTGAACTCAAACTGGCATTCGGAGGTACAAACGAAAATGTGTTCACCAAACATGGCTCACGGATTTAATTACTGTGCCTATATACGTCACTTTCAAACTGGGGGAAGTAAAAGAAGAATTTAATGTGAATGAGTAATGTGTTTGAAGTGCTATGTACTGTTTTTGTTTGGATTTATTTTGTACTCACTGTACAGAACTGAAAATTCCCACCCAGCTGAGAAACTCATCGTTGAGACGTGGCCATTTTGGTAGCTTTTTATTTACTGTGTCTTTCTAGGGTGTTTTATATAAAAGCTATTTTTTAGTCTTCGCTGTTCTTCTATTTTAACTGCTGTAATTTTGTACGGCAACGTGTTTTGTCAGCATGAAACGTGTTTTATCCAAGTGTTGTTTGAGCACACATTGTGGACTTCTGTACATGGATATTCTTGTACAAGGGCTAACATTTGTAAACCATTTTGGATGAATAATTGTTGAATTCAAACAGTGATGCTCTGGGGTTAGAGGTCACACTCCTGATACACCAGGATGGGTTTTTTTTTTTTGTATAAATTATTTAAAATATTCAATTTTGTCCCATTTGTGTTGTCTTTATGTAAATTATTTCTACTGGGGGCCTTAAAGTTTTAATTTACACTTCAAAAATGTACCAACAAAATTAGCTTCTTTTTTTTTCTATAGGATTCCTAAACATTTGTCAATATTTTTTTTTATTTTAATTGCAAGTAATTTCACACTTCTCAGTTTTCCATGTATGGGCAAATGTTACACAGTAGTCAAGCTTTTAATGTGAAAGTGAATGAATGGTTGAAACTTGGATGGATGGAAAAACCAAGGGGTATTGGATGGTATATGAAAACATGAATGGATATACAAATGGATGGACTTATGAGAAAACGGACGGATGGAGGACATAACCAGTTAAGAGACACACAGAACAATAAAACTGCGGCGCTCAAGTTTGCATGTTGATGTAGATCTGTTAGTTTTGATGTGTTGTAGGAATGAGATTTCTGTTTCTTCTTACTTTGACAGTTGTTATAACACGTTACCATGTCAACAAGGTGTCTATTACTGGAAGCAGCTGATCTGCAGTCTTTGAGACGCAAATAATAACAAAAATACGACCCAAAGTCTTAGAGAAGTTGAAAATGAGGCTTCAACAATGCAGACCAGAAACTAAAGAGTAGAGAAAGACAAAGGAAGTTCAAACGCTTTCATCGATCACAATGGCAAATGATATGTTCAACTTTATTTATGTTTTTTTTTTTTTTTTATCTTTGATTCAAAATGTATATATTTTGTAGTTTTGGGTTAATTACTGCTCTGAGTGCATTTTCTTTCAGGAAACGCACTCCCTGATTAATCGACTACTAAATTAGTTGACAATTATTTCAATAATGGATTAATCACAATAAATTCCATCTGTTCTGCCCATATCATACTTTAATATGAATTACATTTAATTTCCCTTTGGGATACATATTCTTGAATTGACACAAAAGAACATGGCTGGATGAAATAACCGATGGCTGGATGACCGATAAAAGAGTCATTGATAGATGGATAAAACTGACTTTAAATCCAGAACAGGACAGTAAATAAAGTCTGAGAAAACAAATTAAGACATACTCCATGTTGTGTTGGAACTCTGCAGCTTTTTAAAAAAAAAAAAAAAATGAGTCAAACACGTCAGGTGGAGATAATGTGTTTTTTGTTTTTGTTTTTTTATTACCATTTTAGTTGAGGAAGTGAAAAAGAGGGCAAAAGCGTTGTGGAAACAGCACAGTGTCCAGCATACAGAGTACATGATGGTTACAGGCATGCCAGGCAGTCCCACACTCGTATCTACAGACCCTGTCAAGACGTAGTCACAGCGCGGAGGACGCAGCTCAGGCTTACCGACATCTTGATGTTCCTCCCAGCGCCGCGCGCACGCCAGAGCCCACAGCTGGACAAGTTTACCAAAAGAAAAGGAGCAAAAAAAAATGTCCACTTATCCGGCATAACTAGATTGAAGCCAGTAACTGAAGAGCAACAAAATCTACTTCCTGATGAGCGAAAACGGATTCCACGCATCGCTTTTACTTTTGGACCATGAACCAAATGTGTATTCACCGGTGAAAATCCAGAACTTGAAAACTGATCACACCAACTTGCTGAGTGAGAAATTAGACCTAAAGAGAACTGGGTGTTGAGGAGTGCTGCAATGTTTGCACTCTGGTCATTTTTCATAGAAACTAAACAGCTTGATTTAAAGAAAAGCAGGGAGTAAAAGCATACAATCAGTCCCCCGGCCTCTGTGCTGGAAGTGAAATGGATCAGTCAAAGAGAGATACACAAATAAATAGATTTTTATATATATCTTAACCTGCTCGTCTGATTGTGTTGCAGCTGAAGGGTTTATGACTACATGTGTGATAGTGGAAATGTAAAGCAAAACTGAAACTGCTTATGTTTTGTCCCTAGTTTTCCACCTGAAACTGATCCGAGGTCAGCAGGAACCTCAAAAGTTTAAACGACCAGACTTGAAGCTCACAACACTGTAGACACACGCTTCAGTTTGTCGGGACAGCAGACAGACACACACAACTCCATTAAATGATTTAAGAAAAAAAAAAAAAAAAGTTTAAAATGCAACTTCAACACTGACTTAAGGAAAATACTGCTGTTATCCATTTGATTTAGCTTTCTTCTATCATTTCCTTACAACTGAAAGAAATAAAACATTTGCACTTTCCATTAGGCTTCAATTACAATTTCCTCTTTCAGAAGAGAAGAAGATGGCTGTATGTGGCGGGAGAAATTAAAAATAAAAATAAAGAGAGACCAACAACCACTTAGTGGCAGCTTTTCCCACTAGAAGATACAAGAAGACGCTGCAGGATCTGCAGTCAGACCAAGGCTTCCCTCTCAGTTCTCACTAAAGCTTTTATAGCGATGTCGACATGAAGCGAAAAGCTAGTCCTGCTGCGGAGGACGAGGAGGGCTCAGAGAAGGCCTGGCGAGTCCTCGGCTACGACGAAACGGTCACCGGATTGAGAGAGTCATTCCGGCTGTAGAACCTGGAGAAGGCCTCTTCGAGAACGCACGCGAGCCGCGGCTGATCGCCCTGCAACGGCGAAAAGACGAAGTGAGAAGGATCCCACCTGGGATTGCCACAGAGAATCGGAGTCCTTTCTGCTCACCTCGCTGATGAATCCCAGCTGGACGAGCTCCACGGCCAGCTCCTGAACGTTCTCATCTGTGCAAAAGAACAAAAGAGATCACAAATTAAAGTTTTTTTTTGTTTCGTTTTTTTAATGAAACATGATATAGGTGCACCGATAATAACAGTGGCTTGTTTTCTGTCACTACCAACTTCTCTAAGTCCATTTGACTAGAAAGTCCGCTTCGTCTGGCAGGGGTTTGAACATGTAATCAAACTGATGCTAACTGGACCGGAGACCAGGAAGCAGACTATCATGCCTGGCATTCTGGGTAAATTCAACCAAAACAAACACGTAAGTGTAACGCTAACAGGAGAAATGGGTCGTAGTCTTTTATCAAACAATCTAACACTAAAATTTGACATCTTTGTTTACATTTTGTGAAGGCAGCTGGGCTCTTTGTCTTCTTCAGAGGTTTTTGTGTTTTTCCTCAAGTGGTTTTTGGTGCAGCGCCACCACAGGCAAGAGAGGGAACAGGTTTTTTTTAAAGGATCTGGTTAATTTGACTCTGTGAAAGTGAAGTGCAACAACTAAAAATGGAACTACTGTTGACACTCTGGTCCCCCATTGAACCAAGTCTACCAGACTATCAGATGCAAAATTAGAAGAAAAAAAAACAAAACAAAAAACATCTGCAGCCAAAATAAATCAAACTCTTAACTGTTCAGTAACTGTGCAAGCACCCACATTATTTTTAAACCATAGAATCGAGAAAATGTAGTCAAGTCTTACTTACTTGGTAATAAATCACAGCTCAAGTGCCTGTTTAGTTTATCCTCAAGTTTCAACAACAACGTCAGCTGAAAGGAAAACGAAATAAGTCAATATTATTTGAGCACAAAAACTTTTCCCCTCTGCCCCTCGACTGAAACCTACGTGATGCTTGTTGCCCTCATCGACAGGCTCGATGTTACACTGCATCTGGAGGACCTGGCAGCACAAATGAAAAACAATGTGAATTTGATGCCTTAGAAGGGGTCTGAGGTCTGCAGTTCCCACCTTTCTGGTCTCAACCTCTGCAGGTTCAGGTGTTGGGGATTTGACTGAAGGTGGGACGATGGGCGACTTAACAGCTTCCTGCTGAGGTTGCTGTGGACGGGGCATCCCGAAAGCGGTCAGCGGATAAATCCCGTTCCTGATTACACGAAGAGGGAAAGCAGTAAAACGTTAGAGCTTCAGAATTAACAACAAAAGTGATGCTGATTCTTCAGGACATCAGCAACAAAGAAGTCTGATTTTAATCAGTAAACTTCACACAATAATTGTATTCAATCATATTTTCCAGTTCAAAGAATTTTCTTGGTTGAATAGTGGAGAAGAGTCAAAGTAACACTCCAAAGAACAGTGTTAGTTTTCAGAAATCATTCCTTGAAATGTATCATCATAAATCAAAATATCATGCTAAGAATTTTTTCATGTTAACAGCAAGTAATATCATAAGAAATACCATATTATGAACCGAGATGTAAATATGTTGGTACTCAAATCGAAACGGTTGTTTAAGATGTTTCCAACCAACTGAAACCTAAAGTGTTTTAGAAATTAGATTAGCAAAACTAATCTGCTTTTACCTCACATCTTCCAGAAACTTGTCCAGTTCTAATGCAGGAAACTGAGAGAGCCTGATGAGAAGGGGGAAAAAAACAACAAATATAACCTGTGGTGTTTGTAGCTACGTCTGTTTTTATACACAAGATTCTGTCTGTAATCAAATCAAAATCAAAATAGTCAAAAATTGCAGCCAACTAATCTCCAAAGTGAAAGACTTACTTCATCTGAACTCCGTTCTTTGTTTCAACAATGACCAGATTGGGGTCCATGTTCTTCGTCATCTCCTCTAGAGCGTTTTCTGGAATCATATCTGCAGAAACGAAAACGGAAATCTCACAGAAAGAAAGCTGAAGATGGACGAAGGCTTGAAGTTTGTCTTAAGCTGATTCACAAACTAAAAAATAGCTCTGATTGCACTTCCAGAACTTCCTGAAGGCTCCAATCTGCTCTGATTTTCCTGCTGATCTCTATTTAGGGTTTCTACACAGTCTGGAATGGGAACATTTTTTAAAAAGTTCAAAATCTGTACTTAAGAACGGTCAGTAGTTATGTTCATTATCATTAGTGCAACAAAAAGCTGAAACAAAGTCAGCATCATTGAATCTTTTCACGTATTGCAAAAAACACTGCACTACTGTATGCACGTTTGGTCCTCATACCTAACAAAAAAGTGCTCATTAACAAACTATAAAAAGTCGCAATTTGTAGGATTTAGGCTAAGATTGGTGAAAATGCAGCAACAATACAAACTGTCTTTCAACACTTTGCTACAAATCCTGAAGGTTTCATTCCTGCTCAACGCTAACAGATTTACAGCTGAGCAGCTTCAGAATCCAACAGCAGGAAATGACTCTGTAACCCAGAAAGTGCAAATAATCGAAGCGACTTAAAAAAAAAAAACCTTACTAATAACAATGTAAACAGATAACACAGTTTGAATGTATGTGCTGACGTACGTTGGTGGCTGACGATGCAGTGTGCGGCTAGCAGCTTGAGTAAAGGCACCTCAAACAAGGCGGGGTGGAACAGCAGCTCTTTGGCTGTGGGTCTTTTGCTCGGGTCGACCTCCAGACACTTCTGGATGAATTCCTAAACATGTGAGAAAGGCGGAAAATAATAAGATGCAGAGTTTGTGCTCCTAAAGCTGACTGAGGTCTTAAGCTGTGGTTTATTCTTCACTGACCCGCTGCAGCGGGTCTTCTAGGGACTGAATGGCACTGTTTATGGCTTCTTGGGACACATACGACGAATCTCCATTACTCTGGATTTCCAAAACGGCCATCTGGCAAAATGAATGGACAAAAAAAAAAGGAGTATAAATCAGG
This sequence comes from Poecilia formosa, assembly GCF_000485575.1. Classification (NCBI taxonomy): domain Eukaryota; kingdom Metazoa; phylum Chordata; class Actinopteri; order Cyprinodontiformes; family Poeciliidae; genus Poecilia; species Poecilia formosa. Next base: position 4,106,408 of record NW_006799940.1, read on the forward strand.
GTTCATACACTTCAAGTTTTCAAAGTTATCTTGTGCTAGTCCACTACTGGCACCAAGTAAACTAAAATATAGCAACATTTTATGTTTTGAAATAGCTCTTACATGCACCCTATAAACCTGACTGGTCTGAGAAAGTTACAAAAAAATCTCTAAAAAAACATTCTCGCTAAGTTTTCTGGCATTTAGTAAATAGAAATAATTGTGGTAATTCTAACTAACTTAAAATAAAAAAAGAGTTTAGACTAACAACTTCAGATAAATGTGCATGCATCTTTTTATTATCTTTAAGTATATGGCCTCAACCGTAAATGACATTTTCCAAATCTAGGCTTTTAATCAAGCGTTAGATTTCACTTCATTACAAAACTTTGTCGTCCGAATGTTAGCATTTTTTTTATACAGAAACCAAGCAGAGCACTTTGAAAATCTTGAAAACATCTAATTGAAATTCAAGCGTTTAAGGATTTCAAGACCTGTACAAACCCAAAATGCAAAACATGAGTGAACAGTGTACTTGCTCTCGCTACTAGTCGCTATTTAAAAAGAAAACACTGGAAAGAAATTGTCGAAAACACAAATCTCACTGCCTCTCACCTCTAAGGCGCACATTCCGAAGGAATAAATATCCACCGCTGTGGTAACATTGGCAACAGCTGGAAGCCGAAAAAGATAAATTCATATGAGAGAAAGAAAACAAAAACAGCACAGAGCTGCCTGACGTTATTTTGAACTCGGCAGGATCTTGCCTCCATATTCTGGAGCAAAGAAGTGGAGGCACTTCTGCTCCTCCCGGCAGGTCTTCACATGGTTATTGATGGTGTCGGGGGCAACTGGAAGAGGAAAAAAGGAGAACACTTTGTAAACTGTGTCTGTAGAGACACACAACACTGGACTTGAGCTCATAAAACCGATCGTATTAATTCCAGAAAATGTGAGACCTGAGCCGATCTTGATGAGGCCGTTGTGCTGGATGAAGATGGTGTCACAGGTGAGGTTGCCGTGGATGATGGCAGGTTCACAGGAGTGCAGGTAACTGGAGGCGAACATGCAGTAGATATGACTTCTATACAAGTTACCACCTTAATAAACACCTACACCTGGATTGAAATCAATATTCTATTCGTGTTTATGTTACACTGCGCTGCGAAATAGCTGAGCTGACTTATCAAAGTTGTAGCTCCTTGGAAAGACTTGTTCAGAAACAGTGTGCGTCTAATTCCTGCCAACTAACCTGAGGGCAGACAGTATCTGCGTACACCAGCGCTTCCAGGCCTGTCAGAAAGCAAACAGGAGAGCAGAAATGAATTCTTGGCTAAAACACGTTTAAAAGAAAAACAAAAACAGGATTCAACGAGATTTGTATTTTCAATCCGAGTTATAAAGCCAATTTCAAAGTTGAGGCATTTGAACATCTGGCGATGCAGTCGAACGTTTCAGACCTTTTCATTCATGGTTTTGTGGTTTTTCTTTGTCTTTTTCAAGAACTGCTTGAGACTGCCTGATGACATGTACTCAGTGATGAAAATAACCTGCAAAAAATTATACGTCACAATCAAAATGAAGACTAACATTTTGTCCATGTGATTTAAAAAAAAAAAGTAGTAGTGACATGTTTTCATACCCTGGCTCTGTTTTCCTTCACATCTGCCCAGTACTTGTGGAACTTCACAATGTTCAAGTGTTCCAGCTGGATTAAATTGTCAAACACAGCCTTCACCTTTTCCTGTGATATAAAAGAGGAAAATGTCACTTTTAAGTACAAAGTTCTTTAAAAAAAAAAAAAAAAAAAAAATGATAAGACGACTACATTCAATTTTACTTCCCTGCCATTTTTCACCGAATCGGTCAAAATAAAATGCAACTTCTGCTGCTCCTAGTTATGCTGCATTCAATTTGTTGTCCTACACTGAACGCCCTCAAAGACAACATTCCAACTTTAAGTGTTTGAGGCCTTCAACCCAATCTAAAAATTAACTGGAAACGTGTGACCAGAAGGTCTCAACTCATTTTCCCTGTCCGTGAACGCACCATAACTAGAGACCGGATCTTCCACTGGAAAAGAAATGTGACAGGCACTCTGAAGGACAGTGTAATTTCTAAAATGCTAACACATAACTGTCTTCATTAATAAAGCCGTACAGCAACATCTTCTCCCTTCCTAGTGTGTAAACAGTAACAAGTCTGACCATTTTAACATCCGACGCTTTTTAACGCATTTTACCTCCTGCAGTTTGAAGTTCTTCCTTTCTGAGAACATGACTTCATTCCACACCACTTCAACCCCTTCCTCTGTGTCCATGGCCAAGTAAGCATTATCGATCCCAGGCACATTACGCTGATTCACCTTTAACGAGGGAAAGAAAAACGATTAGAGCACCAGGATGCGAGTCATTAAATCCCAGTTAGTAATCAAAATGATGGTGATTACAAGAGACTATTTGAGCTGCTCCAAACCAAATTTAAAAGGAACGCTAAAATGTGGTAAACAGACAAAACTCTATCTGATTTGGTTTAGTATCTTGAAAGTATTTACTTCTGATTCGTTTTTCACATGATGTGGCGAGGATTAAACCAGTGCAGAAAATAGATGAATGGTCAAAGAAGCAGCTGCATAATTACAATAAATAGCAATGCAGTCACTTTTTACAAGAAATTAAACTTGTAAAAAAAAAAGAGAGATATAGTTTAATGTGGTGCACTTCTGCATTTTGAAGCACAAAAAAGGTAGTAAACCATCATCTGCTTGCAATCCTTCTTGGTTTTATTAGTGCAGATACCTTTGTGCCATAACTTAATGCAGAACAGCAGCTCTGTAACCGTTTATGTCAGGTCATCATTCTTTTATTTCTCTATTATCAACAGTTTGATTAGTTCCAGATTATGTAGATAGATCCAATTCCCAACAAATCCCATCTCCATTTCAAAGACAAACTTCCCAGTTTTGTGCAAACTTGAATGAAGATACTCAGTCACACATACCTCTTCCCTGCGCTTCTGCCAGCGCCCACACGGGCTTTCCTCCAAAATCTCTGACTCATCCTCGCTCTCCTCTTCCTCGTCCTCCGTGGCAGCAGTGGGAGGCGGCTGGGTCACCGTGGACACCGGCGGCGACACGGATGCCACCGCTTGGCCTGCGGGCGCAGCTGCCCCCGAGTCCGGCTTCGTCTCCTGGGCAGGATCCGGGGCCTGCCTGCTCTCTCCTTCAGACATCTTCTCCGCTGTCAGGCCCAATAGCCTGCTACATAAAACAGAAACCATGACATAAACGTATTAATTACCTCTAAAATGAGCTCGACACATTTTAAAACTAGCCTAAAGAAGAGAATGACAAGTAGTTTATTAAGACGACAGCAGCAACAGAGGAAGTTAGCATTAATTCTCTGGCTTTAACAGATAAACGTATCTCAAACAGAAGTGAACATACTTTATAAAGCAGTACTTGCCTGTAAAAAACGACAAAATTGACGATTGCAGCTCCAGTTTATCAGAGTCTCACTGCTACAGACCAATCCAGGCAGAATGTTAAGTCCTATTAGCTTTAAATCTCAGGTTCCTCAACGGAGAGACGGCTAGCCCTGACCCTGCTAGCTCCTTGGTTATGGTCAGTTACGAACTTAAGAGCAGAAAACCACCGCTTAGTTTGCAGCAACGTTCAAAGCGGATTGTTTTTGAAAACGTGTATTAACGATTTTACTTTCTTTAGCTACCAAGCAAGCTCGTTGCTAACCAGCAACGGTTTCAGCAGCCCACCGCCCCTTTGCTGCCTCTCAAGACTCCAGCCTGCTAATGTGTGCTCTGAAAATAGATCCTGCTGTTGGTTTTGAGAAAACGACACAACACTGCAACAGAACTAATCGCGTTTACTGGTGGTTGACATCATAACAGCTCACAAAACATCGATATGAAACACAGAAAAAGCAGTTAACTGTGTCAGATAATGTTTCTTCGGACACAACGGCTGACGACTTGAGAGCTAGCTGCAACATTTAGCTACTTATGATGGCGACAACTTCCAGATGCACACTGCACTAACGAGCCGAGGCTGGTTGCCAGGTAAAACTCTTATTATCCCCCTTTATGGCCTTCTAAGGAAGGTGGAACGAAAATTGGAGTCCCTATACGGGAAATATGAATAATGACTTTTTCGTAAAGGTTTTTTAATCTTCCTCTGTACATTTACCAAATTTTCATATATAGAAACAGATCCTTCCCCATTTCTTGCAAAACAGCTCAAGCTCAGTCAAATTGGATGAAGAACTGTCTTTGAATATTAATTTCCATTGCTTTGCTGATCCTCTTCTGTTTTTGCAGCCTTGAGCAGGTTTTTTCCCAGAATTCCCCTATATTTAGCGGACTCCATATTCACATCAACCCTAGTTGATCATCTTCCCTATTTTAGTTTAAAAAAAATGCCCACAGCATGATGCTTCCTCCCTTATGTTTTACTGTGATGTTTAATGTTTTGTTTTCTTTTTTGTATTTACATTTCCTTCTTTCACATGTTTTCTGCATTAAAAACTTCAAACAGATCTTTTTATTGCACTCTTTAAACAATGGTTCTCTTCTTGCCACTCTAATTAAATAAAATCACCTCCAAAACACAAAGAAATTTGTGGTTGTAGCATAAAAAATGGTCTCAAAGTTACAGACACCAACAACAGGAGAAAACTAAAACTGCGTAACCAAAATAAAATGTAAACAGCTGAAATTTGACATTAAATAACCATAATTTGATCAGAAATTCTTTGGGGCAGTTTATTAATATTAATGGGACACATATAATGCAAACTACAGCACCATTATGGTGTGGGAAAAGTGTGAAGATTGTATGGTAAATCTTTTGTCTTTTGATTTTGGTATTTTTTTTTTGCAAGTTTACTCCTTAATTTTTAGGCTACAACTTATTTAGGGTTTTTGCCTGTTTGTTTTAGATGGTTGTTTAAAAAAAAAAAAACAAGTTCAAACTGTTATATTGCGTTTGAGATACTTCAAATGACGACGGTGTAAAAATACGGATTTTTCTCAAACCTGGCAACCTTGTCCTCAACCGCCCTGTGTTTGTATTTGTTATGGACGCTGGCTGAGCGCAAATTCAACCAATCAAAACGAGATAAGTCATGATTGGTTGGTTTTCTGTGACAGAAAAAGAGTTAAAGTATATTTTATTACCACTAGGGGTCCCTATTGCTACCATTCATTTAATGTAGACTACCCTAACATGCCCACTTCGATTATTTTTTTTCACTGTGGAGAAGACTGATGGCAGCAGATATGCAATTTGTTTATATGCAAATATTGCCGAATAAATCAAAATTATCATCCTATTATTAAAATCTAGTTGCAAAACATGGCTTTGTGGGGGAATTTCTGATTTTTAATATATATTTAACTACATATTTCATTCCACGCTGTTCATCTGACAGCTACACTGTGAACCTTGGATATTGAGAACTCTGAGAAGCCTCCTCCCCTTCTTAAAAAGGTTTATATTTAGGTGCAGTTACTCCAGGGGCACTGCTAGTGTGGCAGTGTGGCTCTTACCCCACAGAAGCAGTAATAACTCTTGCTTTAGAAAAGAAAGGAACTAAAAGTGATTAGTTTAAGACAACACAGGAAGTTATTTTGCAACTTCGCATGTTGTTTCAGCAAAGAAAAGTCCCCAACTTGAAGTAGTGGCACTAGAGGGTTAGATGATGGAGGACAGAAACCATCCAGAGAAGGAACCTGTGGTTGAAGAAACAAAGGTGAAAGTGCTTCTTGACACTGAGGCGTCACTGGAGGCTGATGGCAATGTTGACTACGGGATCACAGGAGCAAACTCCATCTACTCGGCCATTCTCAGCAGAAATGAGGCCGTCAAGGATGCAAAGCGCCTGAAGACCTTTTTGGAGCTGAGGGATAAATATGTGACGAAGCACGTTCTTTTTGAGGACCCTCTCTTCCCTGCAAACGACTCCTCACTTTTTTACAGCGAGAAACCCACAATGAAGTTCGAGTGGAAACGTCCCTCAGTGAGTATACCCTTCTCGGTTTTTGTCAGATGCTTCAGGATATGTTGCACCTAACAGAGTGGAGGCTTTAAGTTGTCTATAAAACCTCTCCACAACAAACCCTGTATATCTCAACACCTCCAATGCAGCATATGGGCAAAGCATTTGGTTGATATGGCAGCAATGAGAAGCAAGTGCATTCTTGTGGGTTATCACCTTCCAGTCACACTCAGCAGACTAACACTGGAAAATGTAAAGGCAAAGTCACACTTGTCCAGTTTTCTGAGACACACATGAGTTTGAGATTTGTCTTTGACCACATGTAACCTTTTGTAGCAGGTGTGACAGGAGCGTTTGGCAGAAACTAGCATCATTTGAGAAACTTATCCCAACCCAGAGTACCGGCCAACATACTGACACAGATCTGCACGCTAAAAACAAACATAGACATTGCAGAATCCTTATCTAAGACCCGAGCTTACAGCACTGAATACCCTTGTAAACTGTGGTTAAAAACGAAAACATTCAAAACTTAAGGAGTGCCGCAACGGAAGATCAAACGTATAAACAGAATAATCTGTTTATACGTTTATACGAGGAAAAGTTACAGAAGCATTCTTCAATTTATGCTTTACTTTTGTAAGCTGACCAGAATTTCTGGTTCTTTTTGTTAGTAATCATTGATTTTCTGTTTCCTTGGTGAATAAACATAATCAGACTAAATGTTGGATTTTGCATATGCAGTATAAACACGAGTTTCAAAGAAATCATATTTGAAGACTTTAAGATGAGAAAACTGACACCAACCTGTCCAGTTTAAACAACTATTTGAAGTCAAACCGTGTGCTTCAAGGTCAAACAACCTTTTTTGGATAAAACTAGTTCTCAGCATGGGTGTTTGGTCATTTATGTAAAAGAAATGTGTCTCACCTTGTCACAGTTGACTTAATTTGGGATGTGATTTCTGCACGATCACCGATAATTTATGCAGCTTGAGGCATTTGGCTGAGATTAGTGACACATGAATCCCTTCCGGGGGGGTCAGCAGTGGAGCAAGCTCTAATTTAAGAACATGACTCCAACTTTTTAGACCTCTGTGTTGGTAGCTCATGTGCACAGGATATCAGAGTTAACCTGATTTAATATGTCCCTTGTTTACTTTTGCATTTTCTTACCTTTAAATGCACCTCAGGGTGGTTTAAAGGGACAAATTTGAATCCAAATTGTTGGAAATATCAATTAATTTAATATATTACATTGTTGACATTCGATAATTGTATGTAACATTTTTTTTTTTTTTTTTGCCTTGCAGGAAATCTGTGAAGATCCCCAGTTCATCGTCGATGGAGCCAACAGAACCGACATCTGCCAAGGAACTCTGGGTAATTCTTTAAGCTGGTCCTGCTTTCACAGGCAACGTTGCATTAGCATGCTGCTTTTCAAAACTGTAGCATAATCCCAGTCCAGAGCAGTCTGGAAAATTATACAATTATAAAATATTTTAAAGATTTAAGATGCAAAAATAATTAATAAAAAAAAAATGAAATGGTTTTTATATTCAATTTAAAATATTTGATCATTAATTTTTCATATTCCCAGCTTTTTATGGTTTACTGAGGTACTTGAAACCCACAAATAAAAACACATTAATAAAATAAAGAGGTCAGTTTCCTTGTTTTTTGTCTCTAACCAATTCTGTGTCTGCGTCTTAAACTATGATTATTTAACTCTGCATGGGTAAACTAGCAAACAAACTTCTACATTTTTAAAAAATTACTTTCACTAGCATAATAAAATCAAGGTTGCTTTGAGAGTGAGATAATTCAGTTCAGTTTTAAGAAGACTTTGTGCTTAAGAATGGTTGCATAGGTTGAAAAGCAGCGAAATGTCCCTTTACAATGATTCCTAACGGAGGCAAATGTTGTGAAGCTTCTGATCTCGTCACCATCAAGACGTTGATTTTATACAGACAAAATGACACATCTACAGCTAATATTTTTATTTATGTATGAATTATAATACATTTATTTACTTATAAGTTTACATTAAAGGGTTATAAATAAAAAAAACTTATTTTTCTATAATTGGTGGATCAACAGCGGCTTTTTAAAAAATACGCAGTGTGTTCATCGCAGATAAATTTAACATTTTAAACATTTTGTCTGACTTGGATGAAAACGCAAAGTTAGACAAAATATTCTCTTACTAAACTGCATTTCTAAACAAACTGCATTTATTTTTGATCTACTCATTTTACTTCTACTGTTATTGAAAGAGTAACTGCACCCGGCGCTCAAGCCAAAGATGCTTCACGACTTAAACGCCATGGAACAACTTTCATTGTAACTGTTGGTGAACACCTGCTGCAATGTGGCTCAGAGTCAAATGTTTGCTTGGAATAAACCCACGGCCCTCATAGATCATGAATCTGTTGGCAGGGGACTGCTGGCTGCTCGCCGCCATCGCCTGCCTGACTCTGAACGAGAAGCTGCTGTACAGAGTGATTCCTCCGGACCAGAGCTTCACTGAGAATTACGCCGGAATCTTCCACTTTCAGGTTTCATATCAGTGTTGATGCGAGGCGGAGCTGAAGACGAAAGTTTGTGGCACCGTTTTTAAAATATTGCCACCTTCCTAGAATAATGGCCTATGTCAATGTTTGTACGGACGAGGGCAGATACTGTTATTCTGCTGTAATGCGCAGCGTTTTATTTGGAGAAAACTGAATACGGTGTATGACCACAAACACCTAATTCTGTCAAGCACGGTGGTGAAAGAGTATTATTCTGGAAAAAAGGCACTAGTTGGTGTCAGGAGTAACATTTTAAAATGCAAGGGCCTCAAATTCAGTGACCTGATAAAGTAAATTTACATAAAATTTGTGCTTAGAAAGGACAGACTCATAAAAAAACAATGTATGAAAGTTTATGATTTCATACATACCTACGTAAATACTATGATGGTATACCATCTAATTTTCACAAGTCACTGTAAAAACACAAATTAGTGCTGAGGATACTGATAAGAGAGTCCCATACCTCCGTGCAAATGTAATTCTTGATTTATTTTCTTAAAGAAACATTGGTTTTAAATACACTCCAGAGATATTTATTGGCAGTTTTAAGTGATAAATCCCAAGAAAATAAAAATTATAGCAAAATCTCAGTCTCATTTCATGTGACTGAGGTCAAACTGTTGTGTTCACAGCCAAACAGACTTTAAAATGAAACTGGAAGAAGTTAAAAGGAAATAAACAATATAAAAAAAAATCTAAGAAAGAAGTGGCAACAATTTATCCATTAGTTAATATGAACAAACATCTTATTATTACAATAATTCTTTAAAAAAAACAAAGATAATGTTGCATCCAAAACTCAGAATAACCAGAAAAACTAAAATGAAGTCTAATTTATGCTCTCACATAAAGGTGGTGGGATTTCATCTTTGCCTGGTGACGGATTTCACATCTTTCTCTCACTCAGTTCTGGCGTTATGGTGAATGGATCGACGTGGTTGTGGATGACCGCATCCCCACCTGCAACAACCAGCTGGTTTTCACCAAATCTTTCAGACAGAACGAGTTCTGGAGCGCTTTGTTGGAAAAAGCTTACGCCAAGTAAGGAGCGTCTGTCTACGAGGCTCAGCCAAGACCTTCTTGTTTAAAAGCATATTTATGACATATTGTTTCCTCTGGATTAGATGCAAACTTATGTCATAAGAAAAGCTTTTATGAAGGAACACAGGAAACCAGATGTCTAATCAAGATGTACACATTTTGGCATTCAACCAAGAAACTTCTCATGTTTCCTGAGTTGGCTACAGAAGCTGCGATAAAAGCCGTTGAGGTCAGACACCTCAGCAATGCTTCGAGAATGATTGACCTCTCTCTCTCAGGTTGCACGGATCTTATGAGGCACTGAAAGGGGGAAACACGTTGGAAGCCATGGAGGATTTCACAGGTGGAGTCACTGAGTTTTTTGAGCTGTCCGAGGCACCTGCTGATCTCTTCACCATCATGAGGAAGGCGCTGGAGAGGGGCTCGCTGATGGGCAGCTCCATAGATGTGAGTGTTGGAGAAAACACTCCATTTTTACTGCAAAAAGCAGTAAAAATGCAGTAAAGATGTTTTTTTTTTCTCCCTAAAGAAGCAAAAAGTAGGCCTTCTGTCAGCTGAAGAACATTTCACAACTGGTCTAAATCACTTTAACCTGCCTTGTTGCAAATAAACTTTACTAAAAAAAAAAACAGGACATCTTTGTTTTGAAATGTCTGCCAGGTTTCCTCCACCAGTGAAATGGAGTCCCGAACTGACCAAGGGCTGGTCAGGGGTCACGCCTACTCCATCATTGGCCTGGAAGAGGTGCAGCAGAAATGTCATTTGAAAGCAGACTTACACGTCCTCGCAGTGGAAGACGTTTCTAACGTGAAATGGGATGTGGTGTTTTCTCAGTGCGACGAAGTCTCAAAGGACTCCAGAATCCGCCTGATTCGTCTACGCAATCCCTGGGGATTTGTGCTCTGGAAAGGTCCCTGGAGTGCCAAGTAAGATGCAAAACGGCTAAATGGCTTCTGCAAACTAATTTAAAATCAAGTATGAAATCAAGAATAATTGCAAATTAAAGATATAAAGTCAAGTGATTGTTCTGCCGATCTTTTTCATAGGTCAGATGAGTGGTCGACTATTTCTACTGCAGACAGGGAGAATCTGAAGAAACAGACGGTGGAGACAAGTGAGTTCTGGTGAGTGAAAAATGCTGTAGCATTTCATTTTGTTTTTAGCGTTTAGTTGTTTAATAAAAATTTACCCGAAACATGAAATTTTCAGACACCAGATGTTCCTCATTCCAGGCCAAGGATCGCAATTTTATTCAAACTTTTTTCCGCTCTCCTTACAAGCTTTATTTTTGGTCTTTTTTTTTTTTTTTTTTTTTTTTTTTTTTTTTTTTAAACCAGGATGTCCTTTGATGAGTTCAAGAAGACTTTCACCAAACTGGAGATGTGTAACCTCACCCCCGACGGACTGCAGGACAACGAACGGATGACCTGGACGGTTTCGGTCAATGAAGGTCGCTGGGTGAGAGGCAGCTCTGCTGGTGGCTGCAGGAACTTCCCAGGTTTGTCTTTCAATTAACACATTTTTTAAATTAAACTTGGAGAAAAAAAAATCTAGTTTAATATCACAAATTCCCTATAGACACATTTTGGACAAACCCTCAGTATCGGCTTCAGCTTTATGAGGAGGACGACGACCCAGAGGACGGGCAGGTGGCCTGCACTGTTGTCGTAGCCCTGATGCAAAAGGGTCGGAGGATGCAGCGCCATAAAGGAGCAAAATTCCTTACCATTGGATTTTCTATCTACAAGGTTGTGTTTACATGGCACATTTATTCTCAACATCAATTGAAAACACTAAAAACTCTGCTTCAAGCCTAATTTTTGGTTTGTTCTGCAGGTGCCAGAGAAGGTACAGTATACCCCGTCTTCAAGAATGATCCGATTGGGACTTTCTCCAAGGCTGCGTGTGTTGACTGAAGATGTTAAAATGTGCAGATGCAAGGCCAGAATCAGCATCTGCAGAAGGACTTCTTCCTCTACACAGCCTCCACAGCCAAGTGCAAGAGCTACATCAACCTGCGGGAGGTGACGGAGCGTTTCCGACTGCCTCCGGGAGAGTATGTCATCGTCCCCACGACCTTTGAACCCCACGTGGAGGGAGAGTTCATCCTCAGGGTCTTCTCTGAGAAGCAGAGCACATCTGAGTAAGTATCTCTGATGCTCCAGTTACATTCGGAGGGCCAAAGTTAGGGATTAAAATTTAAAAACTAAATAAGAATGAACGTTGGTAATTTATGTCTGTGTTTTTCTTTCCATAGGGAAGTAGGGAGCACCATCGATCAAATAGAGGTTTGCACACTGATGGTAGATTTATAGTGGCTCATGTTGTAGCATCTGGATTGTTTTTTTTTTTTTACATGTTTACAGAAATGTATAAGAATCTATATAGTTTTTCCAGTTTTTGAGGGTTTGAAGGTTTAGAGATAGGTGACGGTTAAATGTTAAGGCCAGTGGCTTTAGTAATGTTCAGGACTGTTTTATTGTACAGGGACTCAAAATATGCTGCTAAATCTGTATCAGAAATGAATAATATAGACAGACTGAATAATTAAAAACTAAAACAAATAATATAATAAATTGTGCTATATTGGGACATCTATGGAATAGAATGAAATTTAACTGTTAGCTGTGTCTTACATTTATCATTGCTATTCATTTTCTTGCCATCAATTCATGTGTTTTCTAATCTATTTATCTACTTTTTTTCTCTGTTCCTCCTTGTCCTTCAGCAAGACAAGAAAAAGAAAAAGAAGGTAATAACAGAATAATGCTGAAATTCAAGGATTTTGAGCTAAATGTATTCTTAACATGTGGAAAAAGTAGCCCCCACCTTCCTTCAGATCTTTTACTTTAATTTTTCCTTAAATGTTTTGTCATCGAAGAAATGTTCATTTCAGACAAAAATAACTTAAGACAAACCTAAAATGCAAATGACCATCAGTTTGTGATTGTTCGCTTGCATTATTCAGCAAGATAAGGATCTGAAGCCCTCCAAAACAAGTCCACCTCTGCACAAATTTCCACACTTGAAACTGATTGAGAAGCTTTAAAAATGCTTTACTCCAACTATTAATTACAGTAAAGCATCTTTACTCTAATTAATGGAGTTAAAATGCTCTGTTAGTAATTAAGTTTTTTCTTACTATGACTTGACAGCAGACACCAATTCCTCCTAGTGATGCTTCAAAATGGGAAAGGCAAGAGAACATGTCATTCCAATTAGGTTCTTGATGTAAGGGAGTGGCAATAAGTTTACCTTATCAGTGAAAACTACAGCAAAGGAAGCGATGACTCCTTTGCTGTTGTTCAGTGTGAGATGCTAGCAATGCAAGGAAAACTGAATTTATTTCAAGGTTTTCAGCCATTTTTTTATTTGTTTAGGTCATTGTTGTTATTTTATGCAATTAACTCTTTTGTATTTTTTTGATGTCCTCTTTCATATTGGGGGGTGTCACACACGCCAGCCTATTGTATTTGTATCAGACAGAGCGCGCGCCAACAAAGAAATTGAGCATGACGGCATTCAGGGGGAAAAGAGGAAGAAACCAAAGGTAATAAACTTTAATGCTTTAATGCATCTACTTGTCCATGGGAAGCATACTTGAAAAATGCTTGTGATTTATTTTTCTTCTCATTCATTTGTTAGCGTAAGCTGCTGCAAGACGAAGAAGAGACTGAGGAAGAGAAAAAGTTCAGAGCCATTTACAAACAGATTGCAGGCGATGTGTGTATGCAGGAATGAGACAGATTTACAGAAACTATCATGTCTCGGCTGTTTAATCAGGCAAATATCTCCTCCCTCCCTTAGGACATGGAGATCTGTGCAAACGAACTCAAGACGATCATGAAGAACGTTCTTTCTAAACGTAAAGAGCTACAATTTGTTTACAGCACCCATGTAAGGTTTTTATATTCTGATCTTTGCTTCTTTTTATATTTTTATTTTTTTTATTATTTTATAGATAGTGAGATAAAGACAGAAGGCTTCAGCCTCGAGACGTGTCGAAGCATGATCGCCTTAATGGATGTATCCTTTAAAATGCTAAAAGCAGGAAGTTGTTTAAAAACACGGAGGGTGTTTCCCTGCTGACTCGTGGATTCACAATGAATGAATTTTCTATTTTGATCAAGTTTTTGGGGAAATGTGGCACAACCGGTCAGAAGGTTCAACGAGAATAAGACTTCGCAACATGATGGCGCTTCCAAGAATTGCTCAAAAACAGGAAACTGTTATGACAGATTTTAGTTTTGTTAGTAATTTAGGTCGGAGAGGAGTTATTTTTCTTTAAGTGGCTTCATAAAATCTGTTTTGTGAATTAATAAATGACTGCGCATTATTATTGTATTAATTTCAGGACTTTCGTTGGTTCAGTGTGTTTTAAAAGATACAAAACTACCGGAACAAACAGATAAAAATCTATATTACGCACATGACTTATTGAAACACTAAGGACTGAACTTTTTAAGTTCTTTTTGCATTTTACTTCCATAGAAACTTTTTTTTAAGAAATTGACTTTATGGATTGCTTTAGCATCTCAGCATTGCTAAATGGTCTTCATTAGAAACAATATCTAGTTTTGTGAACTTATGTTTCTGTGACCAACCGTTTCTCAGACTGATGGATCGGGGAAACTGAATTTCCAGGAATTCAAACACTTGTGGAAAAAGATAAAAGCATGGCAGGTAGGACACATTCAGCTCTGATTTAATGTCTGGTGATGCTGACGGGTGTTGGGTCCACATATCTTCGTTTTTTTTTTTTCCCAGCTCATCTTCAAACGGTACGATCGAAACAAGTCCTGCTCCATCAGCAGCTTCGAGATGAGGAACGCCGTCAATGACGCAGGTGGGAAAGAAGCCATTTAATCAGTTGTAGATACTGGTAGATATTTGGTCTACATTCTAACTGATTTTAAACTTAAGTTGTACATCACTGGGCTTAAAAAAAATGTTTCCATCTCTGCAGGGTTTCACCTCAATAAACAGTTGTACGACATCATAGCCATGCGATACGCAGACGAACACCTCAACATTGACTTTGACAGCTACATCTGCTGTTTTGTGAGACTAGAGGGAATGTTCAGTGAGTCAAAACATTTCAACACTTAGCTTTTCATGTTAGAGACACACAAAAAAACAAACAAAAAAAAACAACACTTTTTGCCTTTTCGCTAAGGGAAAAAGTGAAAAATAACCAAATTAGAAGAATCAACCTTTTTCATATTCCACATAGGAAGTCAAAGGTCGCACTGTTGGCATAAACTAGATGGGAATAAGTTGCAGGATTCACAAAGATGATAAAAAGAGATCTGATTTGTCTTTATCCGTCTGTTTTTCAGGGGCCTTTAATGCCTTCGATAAAGACGGAGACGGAATAATTAAACTAAACGTCCTGGAGGTAAGTCGCTTTGTTTATTTCTATGGTTTACGTTGGCGTTTTGTGTTTCAACTCTTTAAAACTTAAATCTGCATTTTGTAGAAATCAGTGAGCTTTTCTTTTGGCATAACCCGCAGAGGATATTTGACTGCTGATAAAAAATAAATAAATAAAAAATAACTCCTATTTAATAGCTTTAGCAAGTTAAATATGCATCTGTTGTCAACCTCTTGAAATGCACATGATCATGAGCTGGAAGTGGATATTGCAGCAAGACTTTTTATATTCGTTTTGCATTGCTTAAACATTCAAATATCAAAAGAATCAGAAATATTTCACACACAAAAAAAGTCTTTTCCACTGGGTTTGCTGGTTTCCCTTTAAGTGGTTTGTTCTTTGGTTACAAAATATTACAAAAACAATTTTTAGGATGCATCTAAATCTAATTTACGACTAAAATAAGGATTAAATTCTTTGGATAAATACCATTAAAAAAAAAAAGGTCAATTAAAAATGTTTTTTGTGTTATCTTCCAGTGGCTTCAGCTGACGATGTATTCCTAGATGAAGATTACCCGGCGATCTACTTGATCACACCTCGTTAAGAGTCTGGACTCTAAAAGTCATTAAATCATGTTTCTGTACTGTTAATGCCGTTAAATCCAGGTTTTGACTGCAAGTTTAATCAACATTGTGGCTTAAGCATTTAATTTTCGCTTATCAAAGTTTTCAATTTCATCTCAGGCTACGAAAATATTTTAAAAAATCTCAACGTTAATGTTATAAATATGAAAGAATCTGTTTGTTAAATCTTTCTGGAAACAATATTTAAAAGAATGAGGGAAAACATGTTTGTTTTGCTTTATTACCGCACACAAACGGTACGCATTACTGTTGAGCAAAAAGCATAAAGAAAGTTAAATGAATTATGGAGCACTACTTTCTTTCTTTCTTTATTCCTGCAGGAATTACACGGCAAAATACAGAAACGTAAAACATTTTTTGCTATAATGATTTTTACTCTTTCACCAAAACAAGATCAATGTCAGTCTGATGGACATGAAAGATAATTTCAACTCATTTTTATTAAGTATTATAATCCTTAAAAACAGATCAGTATTTTACACCAGTTGGGTGATATTGGTGTAGTGCACCTGGATGACTAAATCTGCTGAATTATTACACCATTATGTTTATGTTTATAGTGTAAACGGCCTCTAACCTATGCAATTATGCTGGAAGATGTCGGCATTATTATTTTTGTTTCAGTGCACAAATAATACTTAAAATGGATTATTTGTAGAAATGATCTGAAGGATTTGCTTCATGTATGAAATAACGTCAATTTGGTATCAACTAAAATTGTGTCAAGTAGCTGGTGAAAAATTAGGATGACTGATACTTTCTACCATGTAGACAAAAAAAAAAAAAGAAAAAAGAAAAACTGGACAGAGGAAATACTGTCAAAACTGAAAAAAATTGAGGTTTCTCTTTACGTCTGATGCTGCAGATGTTTCCAGGAGAAAGTCAGATGTGACGATTTAAACCCTGAATTTGTTCCAGAATATCAACAGCAGCCGCGTTTCTACAAAGGAAAGAACAAAACGCCGAGATTCTCTGCATCGTCTTCTGCATAGCTTCGACTGCCATCCTGTCAAGGCTGCAGCTTGCATTCACTATCAATGTGGTTCTGCATGTGTTTGGGCAGCTCCTGCAGGAAAATCCCAAACAGAACAGCTTACAAAGTCAACATATTTATTACATATTTAGTCAAGTCATCATATTTATAGGAAATATGATGCTTATATGCCAAGAATATCTGAATCCGTCACAGGAGAGGAGAAGTCTGAAGCAGAAAACAAAAAGTTTTAAAGCTCTGAGCAGATATTAAAATAAATGCAATGGGTCCCATTATTAAAAATCTACTCTTCTCATTTTATTAAATATTCATAAAGTTCACAAAATTACATCTAAAAAAGCTCTGCAAAAAGAGTTATGTCGCTTGAACTTTTAATATTTTGTCTTTAATGTTATAACACAAAGTAGTTCATTATTGTCAGTGGAAGGAAAATGATTAAACGCTTACCTGTTTGACTGACTGCTGTGTGCTGAAAAAATGGTTGCACTCCTTCCAGCGACATTTGACCGTCTGCAGATTGGAGTTGCTGTGGTCTTGGATGAGGTGCTGAAAGAGATGCTCCTGAATGCCAAAAATCAGGGAGCAACTCTGCCACTGGACAGAGGACAAACATAACCACATAACACACAAACAAATAATAAAAAAAAAAAAGAAGCCACTGTGAGAGGGTTAAAGCTTCCCGTCTGTCTGCAGTTCTTACCCAGCAGCGGTAGTTTTTCATCAAGTTGAGTTTTACAGCGTGAACGCTGCCGTCGTAGCAGCCTGTGTAGATCTGTGTGAAACGATTCATCAATGCATCTGAAAATCCAGCATTTTAATACCCAAGGCTGGTTTTAGTCCACTTACCACGCTCTTGTGCACAGCCATGCACATCACCATGTCACTGTGACCCCCGTAGACCTGCAGACGATCATGGGACTACAAAAACAAACCAGACAGCATGCTTGAAGTGGTTTCATGCCCACAGGTCTGACTGACATAATTCACACGGAAGCAAATCTCAGGATTCAACGAGGCCACGAATACCTGCAGCTCATACACACGAACTAATTTATCCACGCAGGCCGTCACCATCACTTTCCCCAGAATGACGATGGATGTGACGGCGTGACCGTGACCCTTGTAGATCCGAACCAACTCCCCAGTCTGTAAGCATCAATGACAACAGAGAGCATGAAGCTGGAAAGAAATACAGGTCTAGATGGTCACAAAGCACAAATTAATGTTTAAAAATCATCACCTTACTGATTGCGCACACTCTGATTTATTCAGAATGTGGCCAGTTCATGTGGAGGACTTACATGGATGTTGTGGGCGTGGACAGATGTGTCACTGGAACCACTAAAAACCAGATCATTCACCACCTGAAAACAACAGAAAAGTAAACTAAAACAAACAAAACAGCAACAGATGTTTGAGAAACAGCAGCCTGAGCTGTAGAAAATCAGCCAGAGAATAATATGGTGTAAAAGAAGTTTAAAGGAACGCTGCAAATGTTCTCAGCTCATGCATAACCTCCACGTGTTGGTTTAACACATCAAAGGCATTGCGGTTTGTTATTACAAGTTAAAACATGAAGAGGTTCAATTGATATCAATTCCTTTGCAAGACACTAAATTATAATGCCAAAGCCATTATGAGCGGAGATAAGGAAACAATAGGAAGCTGATTGTTACTCTGAATCTTTCCCTAAAGAGTGTCTACTATCGCTCTTTTTCATGTAAGTGCAACAGAAATGATCCTAACATAGAGCAGAAACATGTTACGGTATTAGACGGCGCGCTCTCGTCACCTTCATACAGAGCACGGTCTTGGTGTGACCCTCCAGTGTCCGCAGCAGCAGGCCGCTCTTGGCGTCGCGGACGGTGATGGTGCTGTCGTACGACCCGACCAGCAGCAGGCGCCGCGCACCCTCCTGAGACGTGCCGAGGCAGCTGACGCCGCGTGGGCCGTGGCACTCCAACACGTCCAGCTCCTTCAGCGTCTAAATGACGACATGCGGGGAAAACGATGAGGATTTCGCCTTTTTTCTGCGGCCTCAAACGGTTCAGATTTGATGGAGAACGGCTGCTGACCTTCAGGTCGTGGCTGATGACAGAGCCGCTGGCGAGACCGACGTACAGAATATTCCAGGCGATGTGCAAACACAGCACTCTGTCTGGTAGAGTGATCTGCTCAAGGCACTTTTTAGACTACAAATCAAGAAAAATACAGACATCCAAAGTGTAAAAGAAGAGTCACTACTGATAAATAATTCCTGATTTCTTTCAACTTTCAGGAGATATATTTTAAGGGTTGTCTGAGGAAAGTCTTAATGTAATGCAATAACCCCAGTCATCCACCAATAAAGTAATATTTGATATTAAAGATCTGAAGCACTAAAAGCTTTTCACATTAATCAGCCCTCTTGAAACTAACTTTAAGAATTTAAATAGAGTTTCCTACAAATTTTTGGCAGAAAATCTCATTTTATATACAGAAAACTGCAAAATCCATGAGATGGATGGATGCAAAGAAGGGGAGGATGGAAGACGGAACTAAAGAAAGAAGGAAAGAAGGAAAGAAGGAAGAAATGGAGGAAGGAAGGAGAAAAGATTTGCAGTGTTTTTAATGTTTTCAGAGGCATTTCGTACCTTTATGCTGTAACAGCGGATAGTTTGGTCACTGGATCCGGTGTAGAGGCGTGCCAGCATGTTCGGCAGAGACGACACCAACAGACAGTTGACTTTGTTTGTGTGACCCTCAAACACCGCTTCACACTCTCTGGTCTGAATTAATGAAAACACATTTTTTTTAAGACTCCGTTCATGTGTGAGACAATAAGGTTTCTCTGTTTTGTGAAGGCTGCTTTCGAATCTCCAGCATCCTACCAGCAGGTTGTAGGCCCGGGCCGTGTTATCTCCTGAGCACGTGTACAGCTGTCCGTTGTGGATCTGGAGGCCGTGGACGGGGCCGGAATGACTCAAAAACTCCCCTAAATAAGGTTCCTTTTCTTCCACAGACTCTGGAATATCATCGTGTTTAGACGCATCATTTTTTTTTCAATGTGGTGCATTTAAAAAGACAAAAAAATAAAAAAAATAAAGAGACACCCTTACCTGCAGGCTGACTGGCATCTTTTTTCTGCTTAACTGCAGGCTCAAATTTCCTGTGAGATTGGAGAAACAGAAGTTGGCAAAACAGGCACATTCTAGAAAACAGGGGTGTCCAAACTTTCTCTCACTTGGGCCAAAATTATTGAGTATTAACGGGTCAAGAAAATGAAAAAAAAAAAAGAAAAAGAAATAAAGTAACCCAATTTTTTTCTTTTTTGCAGGAAAGAATGTTGTTTATTGTATCGTTATTCAAACATTTAAAGAATTTTGCACATTTACGTTATCAAATGAAAGACTCAGGCTCGGTTGATCAAATTCATTTTTAGTTTTAAACAGAGGATTTGGGTCGCTTTCTTTCAAAACATTTGCTATATTTAGCTGAGTTGAATAAATTAAATAAAAGCTAAGCGGGTGCAGCAAAGTTAGCTTTTCAGTAAAAGTCTCAATAGACGTTATAAGAGGTTGGTGGTAAAAAGATGGATAAAATGTGCCATATTTAACATTTTCCTTTGTAAAAAAATGATGTTGGTAATAATATTAAAATTAAAAAGTTCAAGGAACAAATTTGCATCATTCTTGAACTGCATTTGCTGCGTTTTGGACGCCCCCTGCCATAAAAGTTCCTCTTTCCTTCAGAGACTTGACCCCAGCTCACCTCTCCGTCTCACACTGCTGAGACGTTTGCGTGCTCGCACAGCTCAACTCCAGGCTCACAGACTCCTGGGGATCTTCGGGCTGCTCTGGAGAAACTGTCTCTGCTGAATCCTCACATTCTGACTCCTCAATGTGTATGACATCCAGGGTGGAGGCATTTACCACCTCCACTGAGTCGTCGCTCTCGTTGCCCTCATCGTCCTCATCGTCCATGCGCGACGCTTTCATCTGCTCCTTTCCAGGCTCTTCTCCTATATCCTGTTCTGTGGTTTGATTTTCTTGTGCTCCTTCCACAACATCCGAAGACTGTATTCGTTTTTCCAAAACCTTGGTCTTTCCACACGTCAACCTGTCCCTCATCTCCTGCTCTTGCTGCCTGGCAGAGGATTCAGGAGGAGGTCCGTGAGCTGAAGTGGGGACCTCAGTGGTGGGTTGCAGACCAGAGGGTACGGACAGATGACTCGTCTGTCCCGCTGCGACTACACGAGTCACCTCTTGCTTCGGCGACCCAGCCAGCCGGGCAAGGGGAGCCGGCTGAGGTAGAGTCATGAAAGAGGCCGGGGTTGCTGCAGGCTGCTGCAGGATCAGTGAGGAAGGAAAGGAAGTTGTTGACATGGTGGATGCAGAACCAGGTGAGGAGGTTCTCTGCTCAGCTGGAGTAGCTCCAGAGTATCCTTCTGTTAGAGATAATTATTATCTTTTAGGAGTCATAATCATCTATTATAACATTTGTTTGAATTGTTAGTCTGGAAGGCAATCTGAAATGAGCAAAGCAACTCGTCGGAAGGATTGGCAGTAACTACTTACCTTTACTTGAATAACATTTTGGGGGAAAAAAATTACTTTTGAAAGTATTTTTACTCAGATGTATTTTTATTTTTTTTTACTTACGCAATAAATCAATAATAATAAATATTGCGATAGATCAATATCAATAGATAATACAACTGATAGAATATTCAATTTATAGAATATTCAGTGAACTCTGATCCACAACGCCACAGCATTCTGGGAGATGTAGGCAGAGGAAAAGCTTTAGCCGCTCAACCTTGGGTGGAATCAACTGAGTCCGTCAGTCTTTGGTTACCCAGCAACAACCTACTGGGTAACAAGCAGCTTCAAGTTCCCATCAACTTCGGTTACCTAGCAACAACTTGATGAGTAACTTCTGCTAAAGTGCCTCTTAACTCCGTAAAAACAAATAAACAACGGTGTGGAGTGAAAACTGTGGTCAGAACAGTCATGCTACCAGTTTGGTAATATTTCAGATATTTCAAACAATAATCTAATCAATAATTATCAATGTCGACTACTATGAAACACTTATATCATGATAAGTTTTTCGGCCATATCGTCCAGCCAACATTTTTTCTTAAGTTGGTAAAAGAAGTTTCAAGTTTGCAATCATTAACGTATCATTAACGTTTCATTTTTGTGATTAAATGACTTCATACAAGATGATTTATTTTACCTTGCATTCCTTGCAGGATCTCAATGCGTTGTGTTCTCAGGTTGTTGACCTCAGCTGTAACCTGAAAGGAAAAGAAAACCAGAGGAAAACATTAAGTCACCATCTCTGAAAGACAGAAAGAGAGAATAAAAGATGCTGCGTTTTTCAACAGCCAGCGGGACCTGTTGTTTCAGAAGCAGCAGTCTTTGGACCTCTGCGTATGCAGATTGCAGCGCATTGCGCGCCTGGACCATAGACTGCTCCAGATCCTGCAGCGAGTGGCTCAGCTCGTCCTCCCGGAGCGAGACAGCCAGCAGCTGGTCCATCCGACTCTGGTCTGCATGGTGATGCAAGACTTTTAGAAACACAGCACAGTACAATCTGAACAAACACTATCAAGTATTGTCCACAGCTACTTATAAAATACACACATTTCCTTCAGATTGAAAGATGGAAATCATTGTTTTATTAAACATCAAAACTAACCAGTCAGCGCTAATGCATATTTTTCAAATGATCAAATTTCTCAGTCCATTTTACAGTCAGCAAACAAATATGAATTTATCTGCAATGTTTCTATGAAGGTCAGGCTTCAATTACAAAGGCCTGTAAAAGACAAACTGAAAGTATGGGCAGAAGAAAAGATGGAGTCTCTATATTTGATCTTACTAATTTAAAAAGGGCAATTCATAAAAACAAATTTCTTATTTTTGCAGACTGTAGGAACTCTGCAGTGTTTTAAAAAAACTTTTGTTTAACGTACATAAAGCCAATAGGTAAAACAATGATTTCCCATATTTTAGGTATTATGTTCCCTACCCTAAGAGAGCCTGAGGAAACACCACATACTAGCTTTTTTGTCTGATTTGTAAATAAAAAAAACCTTTTGAATTACTTATGACCCAACAGTTTATAGAAGACACATAAGCAAAAGATTTTCATGTACCTAAATTATCCTTTCTTGATTTTGTTTTCCTCTTTTTACACCTTGGTCTGTCAGAAAGGTCGCCTTCCTGCAAAAATACCCAATAATGAACTTCCACCATTGTAAAAGGTCATCAAACTGGATACCGCACTTTAAAGCCCAACTTACTTCCACTATACTGACTGTCCTCTTCCTGCTCACTTCTTCATCCTCATCCTCCACTTTTGGTTCCACTTTTACAGTAACCTTTTTTGCCTTCTTGTGGCTGTAGCTTGCCTGGGGGACATTGGGTTTCTCTGAATAGTCCCGTGTCTGGAAGTCTGACTGCGTTTCAAGGTGACTGCCTTGTGAACAGGGCAGAGCGGGAGACGGGACTAAAAGGTTGTCTGGAACCGATTCCCAATGGAAACCCTCAGATAGCAGCAGGTCACCTTCGTGCAGTGGGCGTTCAACGTCTGTCGGCTGGGTTCCAAACTCGATTCCGAACCTGAACGAGAAACGAAGAGAGGTCACCAAGAGGTCAAGAGATCAAAATAAACACCTTGTGCCAGGAGAAGGTCCTCACCGAGGCGCGCCTTTTAAGCTCTTCCTTTTCAAATTGCTGTACATCTCATCCCAGTTCAAACTGCTCTTGGCTCCTGATTGGTGATGCAGCTTGTCTAGGATTGGCTTATGAATGGTCTCTTTTGCTGCTTTAGCCGTACTGGATTTGTGGGCAACCCGGACTTTAGGAGATTTGGTAAAATTGGGCTCAGCGGGCATCACGGAGGTCGAAGCATTGATGGTGATAGTGGAAGGAAAAGCATCAGCATTAGCAATGGTAGCATGGGTGCTGGCCAGCTCAGTCTTATCCAGAGTTTCTGCCTGCTGGTCTGCAGCATTTTGCTTCTCTGCGCTGTGATCCTCAGTGTGGCCGTTCCCGTTCTGCCGCCGGGCTTCTCGATCCGCCCTGCATGGCTCCCTGACGCCAAGTGTTCTCCTGATTTGCTTCAGCATGAAGCCAATATCAACGTCCCGCACAGAAGCCTGACTGTCAGATTTGTTTTCGGAATCCCCCGGAGCCGAACTGCTTGAACTTTCTGGCCAAACCGAGTCGGTTTTCGGATGTTTTGGTTGAGTGGAATTCCCTTCTTCTGATTGGTTGTGATCAAGCAAGTTGGCTCCATCTTGAGGGAGCGGTCCGCTGGTGATGAAACAGTTTCCCACGGGTTTCTGCTCATTAAAGTTGCTCTGGCTCACTTTGGGCATCATTTGTTTCGACGGGCCAGCTGGAGGCCTAGAGTAGCTATATGGACTACTTTCGAAACAGTTCATTTCCCCTTGGTAACACTGGTCGTTGGCAAAGTAATCATTATGCCATTGCTGGTTCTGATGCCAGCCGTATTGGTAATGAAAAGGCTGACCAGCAGGAGCTCTTGGCTGATAAGGTGGTCTCCAGTTCTGATCAGGAAATGTTCTGTATAGAGGTGGTTTCTGTATGGGGAACATTTTGTTCTCCTTATTTTGAATGACACCACAGTTGCTTTCTGGGAAGTGTGGCTGCTGCCACTGATTTGGAGTTTTCATTTGCATTTGTTTGGGTTGTTTTGGTATTGTTTCTTTGGCGTCCAGTATCCTGTTTTGGACTCCATGTTGCTGCGTCTTTGCACACCTTTGCCCGACTTCCTGCTTTTTTTTCTTTTTAGTCTTCCTCTCTTCTTTCTTTCTGAAAATACAACCATTCTTTTTATATAATCAACTTTCATTTAGCTAGGCTTTCCACAATTTACCACAAGGCACGCTTTAAAAGGTTGCTTTACTCTTCCACCACGCAACAGGAATGCTGGACAGAATATTTATTTTTGTGCATGCTGGACAAAACTTCTTTCTAGAGGTATAAAAACATACGTCTAAAAATAAGTCAATTCCTTCCTGTTTTAAATGGAAAAAATGCTAGAATTTTTAAAAGAGCCCTGTTTAATTAATTTATTATATAAAGCAAGGTGTCCCCCGGAAAACTTGCTAAGCCCAGTGGTTGGGCTCTAAGGCACTCATTCATCCAGTGGCCTGTTGTGTTTTTGAGTTAAAAAATGTTTAAAGTTGACAGGAAATTTGAAAATATCACTTGATAATTATGTGTTATTGAAAGATTGGAAGATTAATACCCAAACACCAACTATAAAGTCTTTAAAATACAAAAATTTAAAAAAATCTTAAATAAGCGATGCTTAGCCTGGCGGGGAACAAGTAAAGCCTGGTGGCCTACCAGGCTTATCATAGGGGTTAGAAGCCTGTAAAGTCTTCTAATTGTAAATTTATGAATCAGTATGTTTATGTTTAATATAATCAACGTTATACTAAGGGTCGAACTGTTTTTGTAATAAATGTATTTTTTATGATGTGGACCCCATGAAGAGTAGCTATTGTCACAGCAATGACAATGGCTACTTGTCATACTACTACTTGTCAAACAAATATTCAATCTGAATATTTGCAAAATAAACCCACTTTTTTGTCTGCAACAGGAAAGCATTAAGCAGATGAAATTCTTACTTCAGTCTGGTCAGTTCCTTGTTTCTCGTCACAATGCTCTTTATAGTAGCTGAGCTGAGAATCTTGAACAGAGACAAAGGCTTAATATTTCTGCTCTTCAGGTTCTTAAGCCGAATTTGGTGCTCAGATGTTAGGATATGATTGGCGTATGCTTTCAAATCCAATGAATTTATCTTGCATGCCTGGCAATTGTGAATGGCATCTCTATTGAAATGAAGACAGAAATAATACATCATATATAAAGAAAATACAGATGAATTTCTAGCTTTCAAACAATTCAATATTTTTAAAAGATAATACTTTATGACAAAAATCCTATCAATGCAATAATATAAAATCATAATCCCGGAATGATACAAGTTTGAGTTTTATAAAGGCTTGTTAAAACATGCCTTATGGATACAACTTTTAGAAACTGATTAAAGACAAGGCCTGGAAATACAAATATTTTTCCATAATAATCCAGATGTGGAAAATGTCAAACTCTATTTCCAACAGCATTGGACCTCTTCCAATATTGATCAAATGATGCTGATTTCTGGGGAGGGCTAGTGCAACAGCATGTTTCCGTTTTAGTGAAATCATACATCATTGTTATGATAATAATAACGACCATAACAATGACGTTTTTGTTACTGTATCCCAATTCACAATGTGCCACATTTCTACAACATAAACACGTAAAATATTTATTTTTGCTGTCACAAAAAATGGTACTTACTTGCCCACCGCCTTGTCCAGCTCACTGTGATGTTGTATGCTGTGCATATGATCATGTTCTTCCTGCAGTTGGGGAGACAAAAACAAAGTTAGATTTTTTTAATGGAAAAAAAAGAAAGAAAAAAAATCAAATCAAAATTTGTAATAACTACAGCCACTTACATTTTTTAAATATTCGTTGCGACATACAATGCAGTAGGTTTTCTTCACCTTTGCGAAGGATGGCTTATTTCTTTTGTTCGGCTTCTTTATTTTCTTCGGCTTCTTTATTTTGTTCTGTTCGTCTGCCATGTCTGAACAACTCTGATCCTGAGTCCAAACTGCAAAAACTCACCGTCTCTACCTTGTTTTTGCACTGGTTTAAATACCAATGATGTTATCAAGGAAAAAGACCAGTCAAGAGGCAAGCTCCATAAAATGTTTCAATTGTTATTTTTAAACAAATAAATCCATGACAACGTGGTATTAAACTGAAATCTCTGAGAATTTAGTTAGCAGTTGCACATTAACAATCGAAGCGATTCCAAAACAACGATACACTGATTTAAAGAACATTTAAGTAAGTTTTGCTCGGATTTTCAAATGTAACAAAACAGTAAAATTATTAAAACAAGTTTTGTAAATACCTGACAAAATTCACATGGCTCCAAAACCCTTTTCTTTACGTCGCCGCCATGTTTGCTGACGTATTTTACGTCCAATTTGACGTCGACCAATAGTTCATCCTTGTTAGCACCGGAAATTCCAGTTTTTAGATCTACAAACCATGGGGATGAAACAGCTTAAAGTCATCCGCACCATGTTCTCACATTGGATGTTGTATAGATCTGATGAATGTCCTCCTGCGGAAGAGGGGCTACTCCTAACAAATATTCAGCTAAATGTTAGCTATTAGGGGCGTATTGTTGTAACACTATTTTTTGTTTGTTTTGTCTCATTTCATGAAAGTTTAGGTCAACATGTGCAACGGTTGTGTGCATAAAGAATACCCGGACCGGGTAAGTTAAAGCTGCCGATATATCTCAAAAGTTTCATTTGTCGTGGTGGCATACAGAATAATTATGTTGTTTCAGGGCAACACTTGTCTGGAGAACGGCTCCTACTTGATGAACTATCTGGGCTGTGCGAACTGCCATCAGAGAGACTTTGTGCTGATCAGCAACAAGGCCACCGAGGATGATGATGGGGAGGAAATTGTCACATATGACCGTTAGTGTCCCTTGTCCAATCACGAATACATTATAACCTACTCTTTGACTTTTTAAGCATTTTGTAACATTACAGATACAAACTTGATTATTTTTTGTTAGGATTTCGTGTGATAGAAAGTGTGGGAAATAATTTTTTAAAATTGCTTTTACGTATAATAATCTAAAAAGTGTGGTGTGCATTTTTTAGCCCTTGTCGGTATGTTGTGCTACAATCTTTTGGCTGCAGTTTCAGTATCTTGCCAGGGAAAGTGTGACTTTCGGTGTTAGTTCTCCACCAAACCTAACATTCTGCACAGAGGTAATATTTTTCCTTGAACCCTATTGCTACTCTTCCACAAAGAAACAGATTTCAGGAGAGCAAGCTGTAACTCAGCAGCTCCTCCAGAGGGACCATGGGGACCTCTTGGCTGCTTCTCATATTGTTCTCTTTGCTCAGTTTAGTCAGTTTAGGAGAACAACTATAGTTTGGCAGATTTGCCGTTGTTCCATCTTCTTAACATTTTAAAACAATAGATTGAAAATCATATGCCCTAACCTTTGTAAGATATTCTCTACATCCATCTTCTTGATGTTGTTGATAAACATTACTCAATATAAGCTCACTATAAAGGTGAGTAAAGTTTTATTTAGTGGTATTACGATAAAGGGGGCTAGTAAAAAATGTGCACCTTACTTTTCAGGTTTTAATGCTTAAAAAAAAAAGGTCAAACTTAATTCCCTTTCCACTTCATAATTAATGCGTTACTTGTCAGACTGTCTTTCCAGTAGCTGGTGGTCCATAACCAGCACTTTGAGGAAACGTCCACTAATCTCTTTGTCTTTCCAGATGTCTGCAAAAACTGTGACCACGTCATCGCCAGACACGAGTACACGTTCTCTGTTGTAGACGAGTATCAGGTGAGTGATGACATCTTGATTTATCTCCAGCGCTCGCTTGGATCCACGGACTTACTCAGATGGTCTTACATCCCTGTTCCGTCGGTGCAGGAGTACACGATGCTCTGCATGCTGTGTGGAAAGGCTGAGGACTCCATCAGCGTGCTACCGGATGACCCCAGGCAGTCTGCGCCTCTCTTCTAAATATGAGAAACAGAAAACTGCAATTTCCAGCTTCTCGCCAACATGGATGACACCGGCTGCCCTTTAAAAGGTTCCAGTCGCCAATCATCACCCATCGAAAGTGAATACCGGGCTTTGCTGCTTGCTTTAAAATAGTTTTTAGATGTTGGCAGTTGAGCAAAATTTTATTATAGAAAAAAACACAATCCTCTATATTTTAATTGATAATTGACTGTAAATAAAGATTTTTGTACTGCTGCATTGGGTTGGAATCGTTTCAAAAGATGTGCTGCTTACCCTTTCTCACTTGGTTGGTTTGGATATATTGAATTAAATGAAATCATTTCATGAAAACGTCTTTTTGTGCTCTTTGTCCAATATTAATATTTGGTTAAAGAACAGAAGCAGTCTCTAAAGAGTGGAACAGTATTTTTTTTAGAGCTATATAAATTAATATATCTTTGAAAAGCTTATTTTAATGTTTCAGAAAAAACTCAATTTATCACAGATATATTTAATATCTACCACTAACATGTTATATCCTTGAAATGGCTGATGGGGAAGACTTGCAAACAAAGCTGCATCCAAGCACGTCAGTGGAAAGTTGAGTGGAAGAAAAAACGTGTAGAAGACAAAGAATTACGGTACAGATAAACTTTACAGGCTCATCATTTCCAGCAGCCTCTGCTATCATAAAGGGGAGATACTTTACAGAAGGCAAACATTTCTGTATTAAAAATCTTTTATTGTTTTTTTTTGTAATATTTAAAATATCTATGAAACTCAATTGCTGGTTTTTATGAACTAAGAGTTAATCCTCAAAATTAAAAATAAAAATGCTTAAAATATAACTCGTATAGAAAATACAAGTTTAACTTTTTCAATTGAATTGCTGCAAAAGAATGTTAAATATTCTGTTAGTTGCAACTTTATACGGCAATTTTTATAACAAAAAAAAAAACTATCATGAAAAAACAAAGTGCTGCAGGTTGCTTGACAGAGGTAGAGATAAATCTGACAGAAAAATGAGGTTTTCAGGATTATCCCCAATTTGTGCATCAAAGCAAATGACGTTAAACCTTCAGCTGATTTTTCCTAAATGCAAAATTCATCAAAACATGTTTAGCTAGTGCATTTAAGGACCTAAAAAAAAGTTGGCAAAGACATAGACTAATTAGTATTTGAGCTTGCAATCATTGACCAGAGCCACCTGTGGTAAAACTTAAGATTTCGATCACTGCTGCTAAGGTCTGAATACTAATTATTTTAAACATAATTAAAATCCAAGAAGTAAAAACAAGAGTCACCAGACTCTTCTTTGCTATTTCTTTCATCTCCCTCTGTTTAGAACAACAAATCAGCTGGGCTGGTGTATTTTACCTTTATTGAAACATCTGTTGTGGTTCTATTTTCTCTAGCTTTCTCTCCTATATAGGTGGTCAAACATTTTCACCATCCATCCGTCCCATCCACTCCCCCTGCAACAAACAAGAAAAAAAAAAAAAACTTCCAACATTCACATTGTTTGGATCAGAACCAGTTCAATAAAACACAGATGCTTCAGCAGATTGTACAAATAAATAAATAATGAAGAAAAAAAAATGTTTGCGAGGAAGAAGCTCATGCATGTTTACAATAGCGCTCTTATCGTACATTCTTAGAAGCGGATGACTGTGTGACGTGACGTAAAAGCACACAACTACGCTAAGATAAGTCAAATGAGCAGCTCATTATTAAATACTAGGATTAGCAGTTTGACCAGAGTGAGGTCCGTATGCTGCATGCTCTGGCTCTGTACATGAATGCTGATCTATATATACTGATTGTGGGGTTCTTTAGTGTTTCTACAGTGAATACATGGTTTATATATTTAGTGTTTTTTTTTTTCCTAATAGTACATATCTACAGTTAGTTTGATTTTTTTTTTTTTTTTTACATATCAAGTATTAAACGTGATTATTTTGGTCTCATTAGGCCTAAATAGGGTTTTAATGGAGGAGTGAAATGAGAGGTAAAAGTTGGCAATCTCAAGATTTTCTCCACTTTTCAGTTTCATATCCGAATAAATAAATAAATAAATACATTTTATCATACATTTTACATTACATACAGTACATTCCTTTCAGTAAATGTCATATTTACACATGCTATCAGGACGTAAGGCAGCCTAACGCCACAGGTGCAACATTTTGGGACCAGTCAGTTGTGTGGGGGATGCAGTCATCGAGTCACTCTCCCAAAGGCTTTCCCTTGGGGGCTGGGGCCCCACTGCGCCGGCCCATACGAGGCCCTGTCCAGCGGCTGCACGTGTCGCGGTGGGGGGGAGCCCGACAAGCTCGACGGTGAGCGGCTACGACCCGGCAGAGTGCCGCTCTCCCGGAGCTCCTGGCGGGAGGGGGAGGAGCTTAGAGAGCGCTGCAGGGAGGAGGAGGAGGTGCGGGGGCGGGGAGGCGGGCTGAAGAGCATCCCGCCGCGGTCCTGCATCAGTTGGGTCAGGCTGGCCAGGAAGTCGGCGTCGCTGGTGCTGCTGGCACGCACCCTCAAACGCCGACGTCTGCAGAGAAACAAACAATGAAGAGAGAATCTGAACCAGGCAAAGCTGAAACTATGCCACTTGAGGATTTCTGGGAAGAACATATTTACAGATCAATACTTTTTGTCTATCTTAAGTGCAGAATGTATATATTTTTTGCAAAGGCTTGGCTTTAATACTTCTTTGAGAGTGTTGTTAATTCAACAAATGGCCTTTTTTGGGGGGTTTTTAAACTCCACTTAACTATTAGTTGATGATTATATTAGTTGATGATTATTTCAATAATTGTTTCATCCTTACTGAAGTCTCAACAGAACAAAATTGCCCTTAAAAATGTATTAATTTATTAGTCTCATTTAGGGAAAACAGGCAAAACAGTTAGGATTTTGTAAAATATATAAATGTGTCAAATGTTTGCAGCATTTTTCAATAAAGGGGCATTTCAATAGTAAAGAGCAGCATCTCTTTAAAAATTAAACAAATTACACAAACAAGCATGCAAATGAAAATTATTGCGTTCATTTTAATTCATCATGCCATTACCGTACATTACTGGTTATTGTGACAGACGCACATTCCTGTCTGATTCTAATCCCAGTTTGGTGGCCATAGGAGTCATTGGGAAAGACACCCAGTCAACACGTACCTGCTGTCCACAACCGGACGGACGGGGGGTTTCCCCGGAGGCGGCCGAGGCAAAAACCTTCCACTGAGCTGCTCCGGCAGAAAGGTGGCGCTCACAGGGCGAGGGATTTTACTTTTGCTTCCGGATGAGGAGGACAGGGACAGGGGGTCTTCTCCCCCACAGTCGGACCTGGAGCCGCGCTCCGAGGACAGCCTGTCTCTTGGCAGAGCGCAGGGCAGGTTGTCACAGGACAGGGAGGGAGATGGCGAGTGAGTGGGGGAGCCGGGGAGCGGGCTGCTCCAGCGGTGGCGCCGCTCCGCGTTCGGCTCCCGGCTCGGCGAGTCCAGGGGGTTGCTGGGATCTCGCACCGGGATCCGGCTCAGTCTCGGAGATGACGGGGAGTCTCTGCGCTTGAGCAGAGCGGGAGGAGGAGAGGAGGAGACGGTGACAGTGCTCTCCACGGCGCCCCCCGCTGGGTCAGCTGGAGGCTGCTGATTGGGCTCTGAGGAGCGGTCAGGGAGGCCGGAGTCGCTCTCGGGGTCTCTGTCGTTGGTCAGGTGGGACGTGGCGCCTTTGGCAGGGATCAGCTCTGGCACCGAGTCCAACCTCTTCCTGTCCTTCGAGGCGTCCTCAGCAAGTTCCTGAGATTTACAGCTTGGTGCGTCTAATGGAGCCGCATCATTCTTCCTCACAGGAGACTGTGGCCCACCGCTGGAGGACTGAAAGCAGGTACAGACATTATCAGACGGAAAGAAGAGATTTAAAAATAAATATTCGAGTGTGAGATTTCAGTCATGTTTTTATTCTTTATATGCATTTAGGAGCTCGTGAGCAAACTAAAGTCTAAGCACACTAGTTTATGTACATGTTCCTCTCTAAAGTATTCCTACGTCTTAAACATCTTTATATTTTGTCACGTTACAACCAGCACTTTCAATGGATTATCACATTCTATTTTATAATCCAACACAAATTAGTGAATAATTGCAAAGTTTTTGAACAAACAAAATTCCTAAAAGTCGCTACAGGCTCAGGAGGAGGAGTGGATGTTGCAAGTCAGAGTCGATACAATCTGCTGGGCTACGTTAGAAAACTTTTTAACCAATTTCAGAAACAAGCCGAACTTGAATGTATTGTTTAAAAACGCCAAGCATAATGGAATGTAATTGACTTTGAATCTGTCTGCATGACAAATGAATTGACTTTTTTTCTAAAGTTCTTTGAGAGGACATCTGAAATGACTTTGCACTATGTAAATTAACTAAATGGAAATTATAACTAAAAAGCCCAAGGAACAAAAGTGTGATGTGGCAAACCAAAACTAAAGGTTGGTATTATATGTATTAAGTTATTTTTTTCCCAGAAATTCAGATTGAGATGTTTTAGATAATGAATAAGTCTAATAAGTCTGAAAACTCAAACTTCTAGACTTTTCCAAACTGCATAGAAATCCTGTTTAAAAACCCATTTCTGAAAGTACTCCTTTTAATGTGTAGCTAAAGTCTAGAAAGAATAATGTGCTCTTGAATATTTGATGACATCTCCATTAAAGCTGAGCTTGCTCTGAGTGCAGCTGACCTTAGCTTCAGACTGCTTTGTTCAGAAAATGTTCCTGCTGCTGCTCACACCACTTGTTTGTAGAAAATCTCTTCTGATCCCACCTGCTCCATCTGGGATCTCCCCATCAGGACTGAAGGTCCAAGCATCCCCGGCAGCCGGCGATGGCCTAGCAACCAGGTTCCGGGCATGGCCATCTGCGACAGGATGGGGCTGCTAGGTACTGCAGGACCGGTCTGCGCGTCTTGCTGCTCAGCAGACTGATTCTCCGCTCTATCAGAACTGCAGGGACCCGACTTGTCCTCGCATTGGGTTTCCGCCTGAGGTTTGCCTGCTCCTGAGCTGTTGACCTGCTCCAGCTCCAGCATCACCCATTCCTGAGAGTCGGCCTCCTGAGGCACGGGGCTGAAGTTGACAGCGACGAAGCCGCTGCTCGCCGCGGCTTCCTCCGGGTCGGGGGTCGCCGTGCCGGACTGGTCCTCCTTGCAGGAAGACGTCTGCTGTCCGTTCTCAGGGATGGGTTTCTCCCCAACGTGACAAAGCACCGGCCGCTGTTTCCCCAAGCTGACAGAAAGAAAAAAAAAAAAAAGAGAATTGTGTGATTTTTTTTTTCTTTAGATTTTAGTTTGCTTATCTTGATTTGCAAAAAGTTCTTACTAAGCTTCAAGGAAGCGTTCGATTGTAGGTTTTGGTTCAGGCGCCAGTCTCTTTTCGAACGCCAGGCTCTGGCTGTGCCTCATCCGGCGCAGCAGTGGCGCAGCTCGGTCCAGGAACATGGTCTCTGATCGGACCCGGCGTGGAGAACTCTGCACGGAGCCGGTGTTGGGACTCTGGTTCCCCTGATTCTGACTGTGTTCATCCTCACTTACTACCTAAAGATCGTAGACAAGAACACTTCTCAAAGAAAAGAACTGCACCACAGAAAACTACAAACATGGCTCATATTCTATAAATGAAAAGAGGAGCTCATTCTACACGTTTGTTTGTTTTTAGGCATAGTCTGTAAATCAGTCTCTCCAGGATTTCCCCATTGCAAACAAACAAAAAAATTTATAAAAAAAAAAACATTAAAATCGCTAATTCTGTGTTGCTACTTTAGAAATGTTTGCAAAGAATTTTGAACTCCTTTAACAGGCTTCATAGTGAGCATGCACAAAACAACAAGCCTGACCTTCCTGATCATCGGCTGAGGATGTTTAAGGTTGCGGTTGCGGTCCATCTCCTCCCACACGTCTCCACCAGCGGTGGTCGGCGTGGGGATGGGGGGGCAGTTGTCAGCGTCGCTGAGGCGTTCCCCTTGAAGGACATCCTCTGTGTTTTCTCTCTGCAGCTCGCCGGGCAGCACCGAAGCGTTGGCCATGCTGGTGAACGATAAGAGCGAAGGTCACCCTGCAGCTCATTTCCACAACATCATTCAGAGCAGTAACTTTCTTAGGGATCTGAGTCTGCACATTTGTGCTGTAAAAACAGAGCTGCACACTAGAGCCCGTTTTCAGCAGAGTGTGAAGGAGGACTGGATAATGTGAAAACTGCAAAAAAGTAAAAAATAAACATCTGCCTCAAGGGAATTAAAAAAAAGAGTTAAGGTTCAAATGTTAAATGTGACAGGAGCTTTTTTTTAGCATCCAGTACCCGAGGTAAGCTGGGGTGAGGCGAGTGAGCTGCTGAGCGGTGTTTGCTGCGGCAGTGATGGTCAGCACATCCTCTGAATCACATTTCTCCCAGTCATAGGGGTCGTTCTCCAGCACATTGTGGTCCTTCATGGCCTTCTCAAACACAGATGTTAGGAGCTGTCTCGTAAAAAAGAAAAAAAAAAACTTGTATCAGCCTTTTAAGCATGGAAATGAATAAACAGAACGTGCAAAATATAACAAGCAAAAAGAACCTGATAGTCGGGTTTAGTGAAGTAATCCAAGGTTAAGATGTGATCCAGGAAAGTGCTGAACTCTGAAGGAAGGTGCTTCAGCATGAGACGGTGGTCGTACGTCTCCTTTAGGTTTCCTACTTGCTCCTGGGATGCAAGATCGGTTAAAACAATGAGCGGATGGACGAATCGGTGCATCCTTATTCTAGAACAAGATGGAGAAAAGAAGCGCGTACTTTGTCCTTAATTTTCCTCCAGGGAAGCTGTCCGACCATGAACTCAACCAGCATGTAGAAGAGGGACCACAGGTCGTCATGGCGACCCATCTCCTGCAAAGACACACAGACGAGAATAAAGGAGCAGAACAGATGCAGCTTTTACTATAGTATGAATCTAAAACATGTGACATTCATGATCCAGCCAATATAGAGCATTTTTTGTTTGTTTGTTTTTTTTTCATCTGGAAAAATCGTAAGCAGAGCATCTATTCCTGATCAAGAAGTCTAGGATGCATTTGAATTAATAGCAACAGAATTCATTTCATTTCATTTCCAGCTGATTGGCTGTGTCTCTTGCTCTAAAGCTGCTGCACAGGTTTTTTGTTAGTTTCTAATAAAGACAAGGCTAAATTGCTGCAATTACGGCTGAAATGGGAGAATGCATAAGTAAAGAGGACAAGCCTCACCTTATTCTTATGAGCATTGATTGAGGCATATCGCACCGTTCCTCTGAAACCCGCCACAGGACGAGGCTGAAAGAGAATTAATGCAAACTCATGCTGTTGTATCTGTCAGTAGTCGTAGTTTTTATTTTTAAAATGCTAAAAAAGCCCACTAATGTCCAAACTAAATTTATCAGCAGACTTTTTGTTTTTACTTTGGGAAGCCAAAAATGTTCTTTGATAAATTCTTTGATATTAGAGTGCTTACTGGACGGACTTCTTGGTTGGAGTTGGTAAACTGTCGAGCCAATCCAAAATCTAGCATATAGCAGCATCTGCAGGTACTGGCAAGTCGTCCCATTGCAAAGTTTGACTGCAAAATCAAACAGAAAACCACGTTTACAATATTTAAGAATGTGTTTGCAATAAGCAAATGACATATCGCACAGAATTAAACGTACAGGTTTAATGTCACGGTGCAGAAAGCCCACAGAATGGATGCTCTCGATGGCCTCTAAAATCTGCTTGCCCAGCCTCAAAGTCGTGGAAATGGAAAAGGTACCGCGGGTCATCGTTCTGCGCAAATCCGCCAGATTCCTCCCCTTTGGACCAGACATCAGTATTGGTTGTATCATCATAGTTGTGAGGCGGCAGGCGGACTAAGAGAATGGCAAATATTGGGACAACGAGGGTCTCACCTGCAGTTCCATCACTACATAGTTGAAGCGATCGTTCCGACCGCAGCCCACAAAGCGACAGACATGGTCTTTTCCTGTTTATAAAGGGAAGATACAGTTTTACGTATGCCAATAAAAATACAGTCACGCCAGTTTCAGTCTGCAAACACAAGCGGACACCATCACTGTCCTAATAAACAAAAACTTAGAAACAATAATAAAAACAAAAGGATTGCACTTCATAGAGCATTTACTAACCAAACTACAACTACCAAAATGTTCAGTCTACAAATACATCAACCAACAGGTTTTCCATTATTTACGGAGAATGGTATAATTTTTGACATACCATTTTTGTTAAAATATAAAAATTTATATTGATAATAATACTGGAGCATAGCCTTATTTAAATTTGGGTGATGTCTGTGTTATTTCTAATCAAAAACAAAGTCCTTGCTAGAAGAAACTTAATTTTAAATCTACCAAGGATGCAAAATAATATAAGGCTTAATTTGTGTAAGGTATGGCCACAGTTTAATCTGAATTTGAGAGCTGAGTCAAGCTGAAAATTAAACAGTCATTTTCTCCTTATTTTTTCAAACTCTCTGGGTTACTCTCCATGACGCTGTGACTTGGCATAACTTACCCTGAAGCTTCTTCAGCACAGCCACCTCCATCTTTAGCACCTGCTTGGGTTGCTGAGCGGACTCGACCTTCAAGGCAACGGTGGCCTGGCTCAGCTGATCCAGGACTTCATAGATCTCCCCAAAGCCGCCTCCTCCTATTTTCTTGACCTGAAATCAATATTGGCAAGTTAAGTCGTGACATTTGCTGAGTAAGAAATGAGGCATTCCGAAATTGAATTCAACCACTGAATTATGACTTTCACATCAACGACACCCACCACTTTCCACCTGTCCCTGACCACATCTCCCACTGTCAGGATGTCCGCGTGCTCTCCAGCTCCACTCATCCTGATTGCTCTCTGCTGGCATCAGTGTCACAAGCACTTCACTGGAGGAGTAAAGAGCACACCTTAAAAATTCACGTCAGTTTACCCACACGTAAAAGTGCTGAATTTATGATGCGGCAAACACTGACCTGATAGCATTTTACTACACCCTAGTAGCCTTTAGGGACTGCGCCTCACGTTTCCAAGGCAGACTATCAAAACGTTAGCTAGCTTGATAGTAGAAAGATCTCTCGTAGCAGGGTTTAGTTTATCTAAAGCAGTGGCAAAACACAGCATAGCTAACACAAAAGAGCCACAATTCACAGACCCCAGAAGGAACCAAACAGCCTGATACAGTAAAATCTCTAAAATTGTTTAATTCGGTTGTTTTAACTGCCTCCGATGGTGCTGAGAATAAGCTAATTAGCATGCCTCCTTAAGGATAACCGTTAGGAGGCACACTTCTCCGGGTTCTTTTTTTTTTTTTTTACCTCGCGTCAATGCACCTCTGCGACACCAGTTAAAGTGTACCATCCAAGCAGTCTCCATGCTTCCAGTAGGTCCAGAACCAGTCGAGTCATTCCAAGCACCATCTTATTTAACATATGAGACATCGGTGGTGGTGGACCATAGCTGATAGCTGAGATTAGCTGTCCCCGTTAGCCAGCGAGCTGCTAAGGAACGATGCCTTGTTGTTGACGCCACATGTCTTGAGGCTTCTGATTGGTCCGCAAACTCCTGCATCCGAGAGGAGCAGGGAATCGGGAGATATTAGGGAAGGTATGGCAAGTTAGTTTGGCATATAATAGAGTAGGCTTTTTAGAAGCAGTGGCCATTTCTCATGAAAATAAGAAGCTAAGCTAAATTAAAACGTCAGTCTTGATGGGGTTAGGGTTAGACTGGTTGAAGGAGTCTGGATTGTAGACCGAAATCAACTTTAAGAAGTAAATTTTAAAGCTGTCTTTAGACATTTTCACCAAAACAAACTAAGAAAACCAGATGAACAAGAACATTTTTCCCAAATTGTGGATGAGTTCAGACTGTTTTTACCTTGTTATGTTTTAGGCTTCATTGAACTTTTAAAGTCACATCTACTCTTCTATTACATGTTACTAGGGTTTTATGTGTGAGACTAGCAAGAACTAGAACATAAGTGTGAAGTGAAAGAAAAATTATATATGAGTTTTACATTTGTCTATGAGTAAAAATGTAAAAATTGTGGACTGCATTTTAATATACTAATTTTTACACTGTTACCCCTCAATAAAATGAAGTGGAACTGCCTTCAGAAAACAATCGATTTGTGAAAGTCCACCTACTATTAGTAGGGGAAACAACAAATGTGTGTAAGGGAATGTATTGGTCAGAAAAGACCAAAAAAAAAAATAACTTGCTCACAGTGAAACCATGGCAGTGGCAGCATCATGCTGTGATGATGCCTTTATTCAGCAGGGACGGAGAATAAATTGAGAGAGTAAAAAAAGGATGAAGCAAAATACAGGACAAATCTGGAGGGTTAAAATCTGTTAAAGGCTCCAAAAGACTTAGGACTAGATGTTGGAGATGTTGGAAAATTTTCACCTACCAACATGACAAATACTATAAACATACCCAAAGCTACAATGAAGTGGTTTGGGTGAAGATATACTGAGGTATTATAAGGACCCAGTCGAAGTCTACCACTAAATCTACAGAGCCAATGAAGCCTAAAAATTGCGGTCCATGACGTTCTTCGTCCAATGTGACTGAGTATGAGTCATTTAGCAAAGAAGAATAGGCATAGAATATTAGTATCTAGAGATGCATTATTTGTCATAATAAAACTTGATAGATTTAATAATGTAATGTAAGATGAAGAATTCAAGGAACATGAATCCTGAGTAGTTCGTAATAGTTTTATTGAACTATAATCCACAGTGTGTAGGAGTGTCCAGAGCAGATTCCAGGAACAACCTCTGTGATCTCAGTCTGGAAGAGTGCAGGCCTAAAGGACAGCTAAAATACAAAACAAAAAAAAAAATCTTCAGCTGCCTGATCTCCTGCTCCTGGACCTGGGCAGGAAGTATCACAGCCCAAATGGAAAAGGTGAGGGGAAGTCAGTTTGTATAGACAGAAAAATTCAGTAATGTTGAAAAGTTCCTTTATTTCAGTAACTCAATTCACTAAGTGAAACATAATATACAAAATAAAAGCACATAGTCTGATGTTTTCAAGACTTTATTTGTGTTAGTTATGATGATATTCTGCTAATGGCTAATGAAACATGACATTTAGTGATTGCATATTTTCAC
This sequence comes from Poecilia formosa, assembly GCF_000485575.1. Classification (NCBI taxonomy): domain Eukaryota; kingdom Metazoa; phylum Chordata; class Actinopteri; order Cyprinodontiformes; family Poeciliidae; genus Poecilia; species Poecilia formosa. Next base: position 4,145,835 of record NW_006799940.1, read on the forward strand.
TATGACATTTTTTTGACTGGAAGTAATATGAATGAGGCCTAGCCAGAATCCCCATAAGCTACAGACTGCAAAGATGCCCTACAATCACAAAGGCTTGGAGCTCAACTTAAAACAGAAGTTGCTAAATTACCAGTGGAAAGTGTTCTTTAGCAGAGGCTTTTTCAAATTTGCTGTCATAGAGACTGCTACAGGAGATCTTTCCTGTTCACAGACATCACCATCTACACAAACTCTTTGAAGACGTCTCAGTTAATATGAGCTACAAGAACATTTCATTTTCCTTTGGGATCAATAAAATACTTTTGAATTTGGATTGTGTCTGATTGCTGTAATCCATTTTTTGCAAAAAGAAGAGAAAAAAACGTATTGAAGAAAAGTTTATGCCCATTTTACACTGATTTATTAACTTTTGACAGATGTTTTCATAAACTTTAGATAGATAGATAGATAGATAGATAGATAGATAGATAGATAGATAGATAGATAGATAGATAGATAGATAGATAGATAGATAGAATTTGACCTCCGTAGTTATGAAATCTTGACTGCGGCTCAACAACGACCTCTGTCAGCGTGACAGCACTCCGCAACCGGGACAACCTGTGGTGAAAAACAAACGCACACGGATACATCGACGGGCCTCATCAGACGATCGGATTGGACAACAGGATGTGAGTTGAGCTGTTTTGGGGTGAGGCGATGCGTTCAAGGGCATCACAATTTTTGCACATCTGCGCAGTTACGCAGCGCTCCAAACGCTCCGGATAAACCCTGGGCAGCACGTTTCACCCTCAGCAGTTTTTAAATCTGAGAAAATACCCGCAGTCACCGCTGCACGGCAGCATTTCCACGCATGCACCCGTCTCATGTGTGTTTTACTCGGTGATGTGGTGTCTAGGCAGGAGGGGGGGAAAGTTGTGGACATGTTTTCCTGGAAGTGCACGGTTTTGCGGATACAGTGTGCAACAGTGTAACTACGGCGTTAAGAAGCCTCCCGCTACCCCGTCGGGACTTTGGAGCGTCTTTCCGTGTTGCTGTCAAACCGCCTGATCGCCATATTGTGCGCAGCGAAACTCGATGGAAACTTGTCAGAGTTGTGACATTTGCTGCGCACAAGCCCTCTATGGAGCTGCGTGCAGTCGGCTTTGATCGAAACCTAAAAGTGACTCCATGGAGCCGATCAGGGGGTCGTTTGTGCACCATTGATCAGGTAAATTGAACCCTCTGGCTTTTATAATAACGCTTGTTGGTCTGCGGTGTTGATCTAGAGAGCACGCAGCTCCCGAGTCGCTTCCTTATTGCTTGTTTGCAACAGAACATTACTGGCTATCGCTCGGGTGATTGCAAGAGCCCCTTCGTTTCCTGTATTTCTTGTTAAGCCAAATGGCAGCTCAGCTCCGGAGGCGCCTCCTTGTTTTCTGCTACCTTAAAACTTCGGCTTGCAAATGTCTTTTCGTGCACGCACCTGATCGCATGAATCCAAACACGGACTAGTTTCCCCTCTGCATTATAATTTCACTTTTCACACAAGGCCGTTTGCTGGTGTAGGCCTCAGTTTCCTCTTTGCTGCTGGCGACTGTAAATCGGCTGTAAACTCGTAGTGTTCCCCCCACTCCCCTATCAGGAACCAATTCATGACTTTTATTCTCTCTGTGTGTCTGTCTTCTGTAAGGTCTAGCTCCCCTGAAGATGTTGAGAAGAATGGACAGCAGACCTCAGATTTAATTGCTGAAAGACGACTGCATGTTCCCCACCCTGCACTTTCCTTTGGGATTTTATGTTTCCTCCCAGATACCTCTGTATACACAATTAAAGAATTTCTCGACCGCGGGCAGCGGCAGCACACTAAGGAGGGATATACCAAGTTTTGCACGATTATAAATTCAGTCGAAAGCCATTTTCTAATCTTAGGAGACTGCTATGAGTCTTCCTTCTCAGGTTAACACTGACAAGAGCAAACTCCGGACTCCAGCCATGAAAGATGGAGTGCAGCACCCGGGGGAGGTTTATTATGGTATGGGCTCTCCTGCTTTAAAAGCGAGCCACAGTGACTCTGCAAGCGGCTCTGGTGTTTACAACCCAGAGAAAGGCCACCAAAATCTGCCACACTATCAGCAGCCTTCTGCTGTGAAGTGGATGCAGGACCCCTTGCAGGCACCGGGGTGGACCCAGGAGGCTCCGGTGGCAGGCTGGGGCCAGAACTTTGGCCCGTACATGAGCAGTGTGAACGTCAGGGATCAGATGGCCTTCCATAAAGGAGTTCACGAAGGCGTAGCGATGCCGATGGCAGCGGAAAACCAGCTGACAGCCCCCGTGGAGGTTTACAGAGACGCCAGCCAGGCTCAAACTCAGGGAAGGGGGCTTGAATGGGAGCAGCACCCCAGTGCTGCTGCTGTAATGCATCAGGCCCAGCTACAAGCCTATCAGCATGGCCACAAGGGTGTGGATCTCCAGGGGCAACCCCATGTGCCAGCTCACACCATGCAGGGGCCCATTCTGCAGCCTTTCCAGGCTTCATTCAGATCCAACAAGCAGCAGTTTTCATCAGGTTACTACTCTGTTTTCCCAGCAAACAAGGGAATAATCTACGGAGAGCAGCCTAAAACTCAGCAGCAGATTCTACATCAGATGCAGCAGCAACAAATGCATCATCACCACCACCAACAGCAGCAGCAACAGCAGCAGCAACAACAACAGCAACAACAGCAGCAGCAGCAGCAGCAACACATTCACCAGCAGCTTCAGCTGCAGCAGCAGCAGCATATGCAGCAACACCAAATCCAACAGCACCAAATTCAGCAACAGCAAATGCAGCAAATACAGCAACAGTATCACCAGCAGCAGGTGCAGGAGCAGCAACTTCAGCAGATGCAGCAACAGATACAGCAACAGAATGTTCCACAGCCTGAAACAACACAACCTCAGGTCCAACCAAACCTGCAGCAGCAGACCCAAAGCTTTGGCGCTTATCCACCTCCTGACCCTCTTCCACCAGACTCTGGAACGAGCAAAGAAGACACACAACCAATGGAGACGCATCCAGAAGCCCAAACCGGAGACGGATCCGCTCTACCCGATCCGTCCTCTGAAAAGGTTGCCGCCACAAGTCCTTTAGATGCTGGTGACCCGGCCCCCGCGGCCCCTCGGCGCTCGAGACGCCTCTCCAGGGAGGGACAGTCCCCGCTGGGCCCTCCTCCCGGAAACATGTGGTCCCAAGCCTCCAAAGAGCCGCTGCCACCTCCGCTGCCGCTGCCACCAGCGCCCCAGAATGGAGTTGCAGGTGTCACAGGTGCAAAGGGAGCGGAAAGCCAAGCAGCGACAGGAGGGGTCATACAGACCACACGCAGGAGAAGGAGGGCATCCAAAGAGATCAACCTGGAGACCCTTGCTCAGAAGGCTTCAGAAATGGAGTCCCTGCCTGCTAAAGCTGCCAAGGTTTTTTTTTTTTTTTTTTTTTCAAAATTCAACATTTACACTCTTGTTGTATCTACTTTATTCATGTATAGTGTAAATCTATAGTGGGGATGCATCAGTGTTTTTCTTCAATATATTATCTGGACTATTGACATGAAAAAACCCATTAGATGTCGGTAACAACAAACACAATCTACACACCAATGAAATCAATGCAAATAAGCCCAGAAATCAGGTCCTGTGAAACAGTTGAACAAAAACGTACCGTCTTTATATTGGTAGTTATAGCTTCGAAACCTCTACTGTGTTGTGCATTGCCCAGGTGGGATTTTGATCTACAAAATCTCTTCAACTGTTAAAGGTTCATTAGGGCTCTTCTAAAAAAAAAAACTCTGATCTTCAGTTTTATCCAGATTTACGGTTAGTGTCGTGTGTTTGGAAAGAGATGAATTCTGTTCTCTTCTGAACACTCTTTATTCACCCGGCAAAATGAGCTTTGGCAGGGTTTTTCTTCAAGAGTGGAGTATTACGCAGCGAGCGTTCCTTTAGGTAGTTTTGTTGAGTCCATAACTTATTGTTTTATTTGAAACAACGATAGTTCCAGGTCTTCGTAAAGTGGTCCTCATCCCTTGGGCAACTCTTCTGATTATACTCTGATTAGCTAACAGAAATCATGTAAGCCGTACCTGGTCATCCTTGGTTTACTATGAAATTATGTTCTTTCCACTCCTGCATCCTTGCCCTAATGGAGCCCACTGGAACATGAAGAAGCTAAGAGAGGCATCTGTATCCAATGCTATCGGAGTAATCTCCTACAGTAAGGCTGTAAAAGTTTTAAGAGAGAGAGCTTGTTGTCATTCCCTATTGAGACATTTTTCTTGTACTTTTTGCATTTTGAAACCTTTTTATAGACAATGAGTTGAGCCCAAACCACCTGGCATTAGTCTGCAATTACAGAAGCAAGAATTCCTTTATAAATACTGTCAGATTTCAGGCATTATCTTGGCTTTCTCTGCCAGCGTCATCTGGGTTTCTGCAGGATCTTAAAAAGAAAAAAAATCAAAATAGCTGAAATTTCATCCCAACATTTTCCAGAATTTCCATCTTAAATCTTAAATTACATTCGGTTATATCTTGACTTTGTGCTTCCTTTTTTCCCCCTTCTATTTATTTAGATTTCAATTTGAGAAAATATTTGCTTAGGCAATAAAAATCCAAACATTCTTTCTACCGTGTTCATTACTACCACAAAGTGTATAATTTAAAAGCTCAGACTTGGAAAAAGACTGCAATTATGGCAACTACAATAATAAAGAGAGCAATTGCAATAAAAATTAATGTAAGTTATTAAGGGGAAAATAGAATTGAATAAAATGCCAGAGCCAAAGACACCAAGACAACAAAGTTAATGAATTTGCTGGAGTTTTTTTTTCTTATTCACATCCTAAATTTTAATCTTAAATTCTTAAATTTAATCTACTAAAGCTCACACAAACCCTGCTTGCTACACATAATTTAAATTAGTGGGGTCATTTGTTTTGATTTCAGTTTGTGGATTGTCTTCGGTTGTGAATTTCGTGTCAATATGCATGTTAGAAACACATTCATAACCATTTTACACACGTAAAAACAGAGTGGCGGCAAAGAGGGAAGTGTGGAAATCGATAGTACTGTAGCTCACAGTAGATCCATCACAGGTGAACGCCACATAAAAGGAGTCTGAATCGTCTTGAGTGTGGTGTAGGAGCTGCTAGCCAACAATCCCTCCAACTATAGTGACAGTTGGGTCGTGTTCTTGGGTCCGAAAGCAGCCAAGCGGCTGCTCTTGGTTACAGCAGTGGTCATAGTGATAATGATGGACTCCACCAGGAGCTGGGTGGCATGTTGGGTTTGGCGCTACCCGGTTTTCGTAACTGACTTGATCAAGTGATGGAAACAACAACAACAACAAAAAAGCAGATTTTCAGTGCATCCTGTTTTGCACATCGAGGGAATAGCAAATAAGGTGGCTTATTTGGGCAAGTGAAAGCACATTTTCTCATTTGGCAAAGTTGGCACAGCTGTATAAAGAGGAACAGCCTTGTTTCTATGCTGAACTTCCCTACCGTTTACAAAACTCCCGCAGCCGTCCGGTTTCAGCTCTTTTAAAGAGATCTCCGCTATTTAGTTTGTACTTTTCCAACGCCGCTCTGCTACAAACTTCCAGCAGCAAATGTAGCTCAAGATTTCCTGCTCTGGACTTATTCAACACCGAGGGTGTTATCTCTGTGAGACACATGATACTGTCACTGGTCAGGATTGATCATGTTTACACAGTAGGTGCTGCACCCTCTTAGACGTTGTTCCTTTAACGCAGACTGTCAATATATAAACACAAGCACACAGAGTTCTCTGCCCCAAAGGGGTTAAGAGGCTGAGTATGGAACGTGCGCGCTCGATGTACAGTTGGAGCGGCTGCATGTCTGCACACCTCCACATTCCTCAGGCCTCTTTTCTGAAAGTCGCTCAGTGGCGGTAGGGAGGGGCCGAGCTGTCAACCTGCACGCTCCCGTTCTCCCCAAACTGGTTTCGTGTAGCCAGCTCACAAGCCGGAGCTGTTTTGTTTTATAGTTGGGACTTTTTTTTTTTTGATTAGGAGAAACGGCTTTTATGCTGTCGGTGATTATGAAGGCTCCGAGTTATACTTCAGCTTTAAAACGGTGGAAGTTGTTTGTAATTTTCACTTCCCACTTTTAAAATCCTGGATCAGTTTAAAGAAAAGAAAACAAAACAAAAAAAAACTGTCAGTTCAAGCAGAAATGCCAGGATGCCATTTTCTTGAACAGAAATATGTAGATCTACGACAACAACATCGCAGAAAGCATGAAGCTTGTTTTACATTTCACTTTTGAGTGAAAAAAACAAACATAATGGTGAGATGCAACTATTTCTTCTTTGTTTTAACATTTAAAGCCGGTCTGACTGGTCAGTTTAATATTTAATCTACTGAGAAAGTATGAATTAAACCTGAGTGATACTCATGTTTGGGGAAAAAAATGAATCACTGTTCAAGTTTTTTTGGTATTGCATCACGTTTTGAGATGACATTCACTCTCACCATCTTCCTCTTTTTATTTGTCACTCTGTCCCTCCACTTTTCTGACCTGGGTGCTTCTTGTTCTCTTCTCTCTTTGTCTTCTTTCTGTACCCTCCGCAGGAAGACGCCCCCTCTGCCATCGTGCCCTTGGTGATCCCAGTGTCCGTGCCTGTGCACAAGAGCCAGGCGGAGTCTCAGGGCGGCTGGGCTCAAGGCCGCGTTGGCCAGGGCGAGCGCACCGCGGGCCAGGCGGATCGGAAGCCCTCCGTGATCGTGGCTCGCCGCCGCTCGCTCAGAAACTCTGTGACTGAGAGTTTTGGCCAGGTTGGTTCCCTGTTGAACAGTTTTCATCGTCTTCGTGTTTTTGTAACATCTCTTAAAACCGTGGCGGGTCTGGTCGCTTTACTGTGTGGTGCAGATTTTCTTTGCCGGGTCGGTTCATGTTGAGAGTGTAAGTTTCAGATAACGAAAGGACCAAATTATTTGAGAAATTATGATGTGAAAGAAATCTATCCAAACCAAATTAGCCAGATGTAACCAATAATAGTCCCTTAAGCCTAATAAACGGTTGTGCTGCTGTTGGCATTGCTGCAGTGGAATCTTGGCTCTCTCCACTTTGCAGAAAAGTTTTAATTCTGCTACATTAGGTTTTTTTTTTGTTGTTGTTGTTTTTTTAAACCATGAAAAGCCTGACTAACTTCTTCCCAGAGCATTTTAGCCAAAGTTTGATTAGGCGACACCAAAACCCAACAGTTTCTTTTTGTGAACCATGCAGAACATGCTTGTGAGCTTCAGATCAACGTCTTGCAGCGCGGCGGTCCCTCAGCTTTATGTCACAAACTGATAGACATTCTCCGACAGGATTTTCTGGTAGAGCGTTATGGGGCTGGTATGCTCCCGAAGCAGCAAAGCAGCACTAGAGTAACACAATACTAACGTCATTTTTGATCGTTTGTGTGATGTTGTTTTCTTTTTTTTTTTTCCCTAAAGTACACGACGAGACACACACGGTTTGAAAAGTTCCACTTTTGTCTCGTCACTCCACACATTGTTTTGCAAACAGTCTTGGGGATTATCAAAATGTTTTTTTTTGTTTGTTTTTTGTTTTTTGGCAAATGTGAAATAAGCCTTTTTATTCTTTTTGTCCAAAAGAATCACTGTTTTATTTTTTGTCCAGTGTATCTTTGTTATCACTTGGATTAATCTTTAGATCAGCAATGGATTTCTATTTTATGTACTTAGGGAAAGTTAACACATTTAATTCTTAATTATTTAAAGCCTTTCTGCTCTGGTTGAAGGTTTAGTGACTTGTTGTGTAGATTATTTATTTATTTATTTCAACTTTAAAAGTTTAGTTTTATAATAAAATATTTTATAAAGATGTGCATGTCCTTTATTTTAAGGGTAGGGTTAGGGTTATTGCTTAGTCGTTGATACTGTTGCCATCAGTGTCAGAAAACTTTAGGAGGAAAACTAAAGGATTTAAACTTTAAAATGTTCCACTTCCCCCTCATTATTCCAAGGATGGGGAAAGCGATTCAGGAATGGAAGAGGACGGAAAGGCTAAGTTCAGGCGCCGGACTCGTCCCGAGCCCCTCATCATCCCTCCCCCCAAGCCATCCACCTTCATCCCCCCGTCCGTCTACTCCAGCATCACCCATTACCAGAGCAACCTGCGCTCTCCGGTCCGCCTGCCGGACAACCTGCACTCCCTCCCCCCCTACACGCCTCCTCCCATCCTGTCGCCTGTCCGAGGAGGAACGGGTCTCTACTTCTCCGCCTTCCTCACCAACATCGCCGTAAGCAACCAGATCCTGCCGCCTCCGGCTACCCCAAAGACCGCAACTCGTAGCCTGCTGCGTTCCAGTAAGTCTCGGATGATTTCTGCACATCGCCTTTTTTTTTTTTTAGAACAAAGTAACTTTTTTATTCATTGATTTGTTTTTCTTAGCGAGTTCAGAGATCACACCTCCAGTCTTGCCCTTGATCACTGATGCCACACCAGTGTGCCTTGAACCGTAAGCTTCGCATCGCAGATTCAAACAGATTTCTACCTTGTTCGTGTCGCTTACACCTCTATATCTCTTTGTTTTGTGTCGGGGTGCAGCCGTATCAATATCGGGCAGCAGTACCAAGCGGAAATACCCGATTTGCAAGATCAGCCATCCTCCCAGATGGACCAGCATAAAGCCGACTTGGTCTGGCATCCTTTGAATAACTCCAACCAAAAGCAAAGCGACGAGGAAACCAGTAGGTTTCCTCACAAGAACTACTTGATCAATCTTTTAATTTTCCCTCCCGCCTCCTCCTAATTTTTCTTCTTGCTTCTTTTTTTCAGTAGAACATTTTATGAACTTGGCTTGTTCAAGTGTTTTCAGTGGAGGAGGAACCAATCAGGAGCTGGCTTTACACTGTTTACATGAATGTGGAGACAATATTCTTGTGAGTAAAGAGACCAGTTGAGACTGATGTGAGCTTTTACCGCTGCAGGCTTTTATTTTGCATTAACTCTGCTTAATATTAAGGAAACACTGGAGCGTTTGATGCTTCAAGATCCAATTTTCCCCAAAGGCCATCACCTGGCAGGTTATCACTACTCAGGTAAAAAAAAAAAAAAAAAAGCTTCATAACCTTTCAGTTTCTTTCTTAACACAAATTTTACCACCTTCCCAGGTTCTGACAACTGGACGGCGGAGGAGAAGTGTTACTTCAACAAAGGGATCTCTGCCTACAGGAAGGACTTCTTCCTGGTGCAGAAACTGGTAAGGGTGACGCTGCTGTCATCCAGGGGAAGCAATTATTTTTACTATTACAAGAATGGTAGTCAGGCTTATTAAAGCGTTTTAGAAATAAAATGTAACGGAGAACAACATCCTTTTGCAAACAGGAAGATCTTTTTTTTTTCTTCTTTTTTTTCTTTTTTTTTTTGAATTTCCTTAAAGTTCAAAGAGGAAAAAAAAATCCGAGTGAATAAATCACATCCTCTCTGCGGCAGGAAGTCTGCGTTTTAGAATCAGAACAATAACAGAGGCGTGAGCCAGAGAGTCGGGGAGTTCGTGTTGCGTCTGGGAAAAGTCTGGAACGTGACGTAATTATTTTCTGGTTTAGTCCAGAATCGGTATCCTGTCCTAAAAGTCTGTCCGTGTTGACTTTCGCTGCCTGAGCCATCCTTCCTTCTTTACAGTCTGTTTGTTTTGCATTTAGTCTCCTATAATTAATCACTTGGATTTGCTTGTGTCTTTTGTCTTTTGTAGGTGCGGACTAAGACTGTTGCTCAGTGCGTGGAGTTCTACTATTCATATAAAAAGCAGGTGAAAGTCGGTCGAAACGGTATCTTAACTTTCGGCCCCCCAGATTCACCTGTGGAGAAGCACTCTGAGGCTGTGGTGGACGTTAAGGTAGCGTTGAGGGTTTGGTTTCTATGTTTCCTTTTCTTTACAGAAGATGTGGATAGGTGTGGCTAAAATATACAATATCTATTATGCACAAATCATCTGAATTCAAGGAACGGGATCATATAAGCACTCCCATTTCTTGATGCTACAGATAAAGTGCCCTGATATTCAAATATTAGCTAAAACAAGGGTTCACTTGTAGTTTGGGTAGGAAAACACTGCCTAAAAGTCCTTATTGTCCAACCTTACACCTCTTTTGGAAGCAAACATATAAAACATTTTAATGAGAGTTTCTTTTGTTCATTTTAGAGAAGTAGGAATACAGACTGACTTATTTAAGAACAAAGGCAGAAACGTTTAAAAAGGCACCAAAACTGATTATGCAGGGTAACGGGGCGGGAAAGCAGAAGTGATAAAAGTCATAGAAAGTCAGAAAAAAACCCAACATATTTACTTACACTCTAGTAAAATCCTAATCATAATCCTGCGTTTCAGCATCAAAGCTAACAACATTCCTGACTTTTTTTTTTTTTTTCCACCCATTAATTTATTGTGTGTTGTGGGATTCATGGCAGAGCTCACATCAGCCCAGATTAGAAGAAGACGAAAAGAAGGAAGCTTCTTTTTATGACGATAGCCATGAAACCAACCAGAAGGCGAGGGTGACTCAGTCACTACAAGCTCATGACTATGTAGTAAGTACTGCGCAAATCCTCTTCATTCACTGAGCAACCCGTTACGTTCAAAAAGAGGAAATCGTCAAACTTACTTTGCATATGTTGCTTCAGACAGGGACAGTTCTGGTCATCAAGGAGCCGGACGCAATGGGTAGGGAGGCTCATCAGTCATCGGTGCCTCACAGGTCTCGGGCTGAAGCCGCCGCAAAGAAGCCCAAACCCCCACCAAAACCCCCGCAGGACCCCAATGAAGTGTTTCCATGCAAGAAATGTGGCAGGTGAGGTCAAATTTTAATCTTTTTTAGAAGTTTGTTAGATTTGCTGCTAAAAGTGAATAGTGTGACATTTGTATGTTGAAATTTTCTGGACTTCATTCAGCTTTAGAATCCCCTTCACTCTAGATTAGTAACTCCACATTCTGTAGTTTAAAACCGTTTAAAATTTGGAAAACGTAGTTTCGTTGTGAGTATGAGCTGTGCGATCTATAGCATTTCCTTCTAGATATGAGGTTTCTGCGCCCCCCACAATCAGTTTCACTTTTAGTTTGGAGGAGAAGACCCTTTTTTTTATCACCTTATTAGTGTGAAAGGATGCAGGTGGGAGGGGTTTCTGTACAACTTACTGTAACCCAGAGCACGTCATATTATCATCAATCATTTTAAATAAGATTTTCACTGATCACACCTAAGCTCTGAAACCTGAAGTGTTTTTTTTTAAGAGTTGCGATGCAACTATTTAAAATTCATCAACCATCAGGAGGATTGAGGATTGATACCATTCAAAGTGTTCTCTTTAAAAGTTTAACAGCTACATTACACTTTTGAATTTCTTCTGCTCAGTTAGCAACAACCTGTATGCGTAATTTGGAGGTGTATGCACACTTTTCCTTTGGGGTCTGCATCATGGTGTTGTGTTAGTTTGATATCAAGGAGGGCTTACATGCAAACCTCTAAATTAATTTTAATGGTTCACTTTGGAAAATCACCTAAGATGTGTAAATAAATTTGTGAAAGACATATTAACGTTGCTACTTCTGACAACCACTAGGTGTCACTCCAGAGCAGCAACCAGCTGGGATAAAACTCAAGTCATTAGAAAATTAAAACAATTTCAAATCCAAGAACATAATAGAATGAATTTGTAGAGTTTCTACATTAATTCTCGCTCTTTTATATGTTACATACTCCTTTACATACAAATGCATCACCTTAAAATAAACTAAATATCACTGAAAAGTTATATCATTAAGTCGGTTAAAGTCGTTCAACTACAATTTAAATTCATTACACACTGTGATATTTTGTTGATTAATTGCTACAGGAATGGAAACCCAGAAATGTCAGAAAGTTGGAATATTTCATAATAATATATTTCAGTGTAAAAAGGTCATCATATTGCTATCATAATTAGGCCTGTCTCGATAAACGATAAATCAATTAATCGCATGACAAATTAAACCTATCGACCTCATTTTAATTATCAGCTTTATCGTCTCTTCCTGCCTTTTTTCTTTCTGTTGATGACACTGAACGAAAAAAGGCTCAACTCCGGTGCTCTCCACGGACCCTCCCTTCCTATTTCCTTAGTGTAATGTCCAGCTCACACTACACGAGTTGTCGGCCGACTGTCAGCCCATTTTCAAAACCTGAGAGACACATTAGCCGACAGAAATCCTAGGTATAACGGTTCAATCGGGTTCGTCGTGCCGTGTGGCATCCAGCCACATGGGCACAAAATAATAGCTACAAATCCAGTTAACTAATTTTAAAATTGGGCATTAATCAATGCTTTACTAGAATCTACCTGTGATGTATGTGGCTAGAGTCAGCGTAAAGTCCTGACTGAATGAAAATCATTCTAACCTATTTATGTCACGTTAACGAAGAACAGCTGAAAAGTTACCGGGTTTATCAACTGTGGTAGCAATTTGGCTCCCACTCCTCCCCTTGTCATTTCTATATTCTTTCTCGAAATGTTGAATAAACATTAATGTTGTTTCCACATATCATCTCCGATGTCCGCTGGACTTCGGGTTGCGCCCTGTCAGCTGTTTGGGATTCCCTTCATAATTTCCCCTCAGACAAAACGGAGGAGAATCCGCACTTTCTGATTGGCTACCTGTCACATTCAACAGGCTGCTTTAAGCTCCCAGTCGGGGAAAACCCCTGATTTAGATCGGAGCGGCCACGACCGACGATATACACACCACACACTGCAGGATGAACGGTTATGAAATCACCAGCGACAATCAGAACGGCCAACGTTCTAAGATTATCATAAGGGAAAATAGGGGCAAAAAATTGTGTAGTATGAACTACTGCATTAGGTAGTCGTATGTGTCCATCCTCTTTATTTAAATCTAGTGATTACTGAAGGGCAATACAGTATACAGACTTCATAATCTGCACTCTTTTGGTTGAATGCAGTATTTATTTCCACTTTGGCTTTATGTTGTTTAGTTTTTATTCAAGTAAGTTTTTTGTTAATTGAGACTGAGAATCCATTTTATTTTTGTTTTTGGTTGTTTTATTAATTTAGTTTATCAGTTCCAGTGTTATGTGTTCTTTTGAAAATAAAGTGCATCTATCTATGGCAGGAACTCACATGCATTATTAGTCATTTCCATTAAATCAGTGTCAACTGGTCTTGAAACAATATTATTGTTTATCGCAATAATTTTTTAGACAATTAATCGCTCAGCAAAATTTGTTATCGTGACAAGCCTAATCATAATCATCAGAATTAACAGAAATAATTGTAATGGTTTGCACAGCTTTTTTATGCTTACTAAGTAAATTAATTTATAAGTTCACTTTATGCCAGTCTGTTAAAGGTAAAGTACAAGCTAAGTAATGGAAGCCTTAATGTTTTGGTTTTTACCTGAAACATCAGGACTTTTGTCTGCAAGTTGCGTTAAAGATGTTGATTGTCCAGCTTTTCACAATTGTACGGGATCATATTTCCATGTAGGGTGTTCCATAAAGTGAAGAGTAGAAGTGCCCACATGAAGAGCCACGCGGAGCAGGAGAAGAAGGCTGCGGCTCTGCGGCAGAAAGAGGAGGAGGAGAAAGCAGCAGCTCAGGCTCGAGCCAGGAAGGCGGCGGCGGCGGCTGCAGCGGCGGCAGCGGCTCATCAGGGAGGAGAAGGGCATGGAGCTGCACAGCAGGGGGAGATCAGCAGCCAGGAGGACTCGTCCGAAGGCGAGGACGATGATGATGAAGACTGGCACTGAGTATGAACAAAACAGGGAAAAGAACCTCAGAGCAGGGGAATATTATGCAAACTGCATGCAGAGATGAACAAATGGATGAAAGGGTTAAAAAAAAAAAGTGCTGCCTGCAAATAGGCAGAACAAGCACAAAAACTTTGGTTTTCATGTCTTCCTGTTAATCTTTACACTGTTTTTTGTTGTTTTTTTTTTACCAAAACTGTCTCTGTTTGATTGTTTTCTAGCTTCACACCATCAGCCTGGCTGTCACACTCCACACGCTCAGATACACCGTCTAAATACTCGAGAGTTTATTTTTTTGTAAGACGCACTTAACACAGTGTCTGTGCTTTTGCCAATATTGCCTTTTTATATCTTTTTATTTAATTACAAATGCATCAAATTATTTTGCATTCGCATTGTGTGAACGAAACTATTAAGAAACTAAATCAGTTTAATCTGTCCTTTTATCAGCTGGAGCCCGTTTGACTAAACTTTGAAGGGCTTGAATGTAAAAACTAGAATGGGCTCAATATCAAAATTTTCCCAGATTATTACGTTTGTTCTACACTTTATTTTTAAAATTTCTATAATGGACCTTTTTGAAATGAAAATGTACAAAAAACTAAATATTTATGATACAGCATTTGCAATGATCCTGGTAATATAAAGAATAATCATGTTGGCTTTATTTGGTAAATTGAAAATATATATTAAAAAAGTCTATTGTTCAGAGAAGGCCATTTGTTTTCTGTCATAAAATGAGCACATTGTTACTGCAAGATCTTGTTGCTCCAGATGCGGACTGTGTTTTTTTTTTTGTTTTTTTTTTCTTTTCTTTATGTATAATTGATCTGGTGCATTTATTCTCAAGAAAGAAAGTTGTGCACACATTCAGTGCTGTTAAGTTTTGGGGATATTTGGAAAAACCGCAAAAGAACAACCTGAGTAGCCCAGATTTAAATGAAATTACAGGGAAAGTACACTGATAAAACAAACTTAAATTTCAACCAATAAGGGGCGCCACATATAGAGGCTAAAGTCCTCGACGCAGTTGTCCCAGATTCCCGACCAAAGGCTGTTTCCTGTATGTCTCCTTCTCACGCTGCCTTTTTTCCTGCCCAGCTACTGTTGGATAAAACCCACTAGTCCCATAAAAGTCTGTAACAATTTTATTTAATTTTGGTAGACTTTTCAACCTATTTCGGTTACCTGAGGTGCTGTTAGAAGTGTTTAAAGTCCCTTATGGATTTCTTCTGAATGCTTTTTTTTTTTTTTGCCAAAATATTTCAAATCTTCTGGGGTTTTAATCTGACCAGCCATAAGTTTTTTTTATGGTTGTTATTATTATTTGGCATTATTTTATCAATCAAATCAAAGTAATTTTATCTGCATGCTGCCAAATGACACCAACGTGAAAAGATGTTGAGTAGTATTTCATTTTAAGAAGGACTCATTGAATGAGTCAATGTGGAGCTAAGACAATATTTTTGAAACTGACAAAAAATGAAAATCTATTTTGAAAATGAAAAAAAAAAGTTTGAAGTTCAAAGTTACTTTAAAGATTCAAGGTTTTTTTTTCCCCTGTTAAAAAAAATTGAGTCAGCTTTATGGCACCAGTCTAGCTCCATACACCAACAGCTATTTATTAATAATTCAAAACTTTAATGAGTAGTTTTATCAATACTTCTTGCCCCAACCGGACCTTTAAGGATTTTCATGGTCTTGATATGGCCCTGAGATGAAAATGAGTTTTTATAGCATCATTTAGTAAGATGCATTGAGATCTTCATGGCTTTTTAGCAAGCAAGGATCAATGAGAGGCTGCATTTAAAAATCATATTTTTCCTGACATTTGTGATGAAAACAAATGTCCCAAGTTAAAGAAAAGTATATATAAATCTATATTTCTCTCTTTTGCACCTTTCAGAATGATTTGTTTCTTCTAGGATTTGATTCTTTCTAGTTTCCACTCATCTTATCAGTCACACTTGATAGCAACAAACCTCCTTTACAGCAGCAGCTGTAAGTTTGAGTCTCAAAATGAACCTTTTCATCTGTTCAGCTGGTTTCCAGACTCCCTCAGTATAGGAGTCTACTACCTGGTTCTGCTGGTACTGCCATCCTAATATGCCTCTTGGATCATCTTGGTCCACATTCTGGTGGGATAAGACATATTTTTTAACGACAAAGTTTCCTTAATATCGTGTGTAAACTCTGCCAGTTTATGAAAGGTCATGTGGTGAGAAATGCACAGAACAATCAAAACTTATGAGGTATTTATCCTTTGAGAAAATTTGGCTGGGCTAGCATGTAGATTTAGTCAAATCTATGAAACTAATGTACTCACCTTTCTCTTTTAGGGAATGCAAAACTTTAGCGAACCTTTGTTTTCAGTGGAATCCAACACTAATTTGCAGTGGTCACACAATGAAACCTCGATCAACTCGGTGAACTTTATTGATGTGAGGACATCTCACCCAAATAAATTTGTTTACTCATGCACAACTCCTGCAGACATTTTGAACGCCACTTTGAGGCTTAGCTGTGCGGATTGGGTGGGGTTGAGGCTGTTCTTATGAGCAGAGGATGCTCTTATGTGTACACCAGACTTAAAATAATCAGCCAAACTTTATCTGTTATTCAAAGTTTCAATGTCCCTAATGTGGGTTTCCTTCTATGATGCATAGTGTAATCTGTTTTTACAGTGCTCAGTGCTGAAGTCACTCTTGTGCAACAAAAGACAGACAGTCCTGTGCTGATTAACTTATCTTGGGTTCAGTTTTGCAGTAAACCTGATCTCACAGCAGACACAGGTTTTTTTTTTTCTTTTTAGGTTAAAGTTCAGTTACTTCCTTTTAAACCCAAAAGCCAAAAAGTGTTGCTGTTGTTATTTTTAAAGATTTGTTAATTTATACAATTTCTTAAAAAGTACTCACATCCCATGTCACACAACAGCTGCATGCTTCAGTGGTTTTTAATCGGGATCTTATGCAATAGATCAACACAAAAATATTTCATAGCTATGAGGTGGAAGGATCCAGAATAAAGAAAAAGAAAGTAATCTCTGCTACAATCACTTATGTTTCAACAGTCAGATAAGTGATAACAATCCAACTCCTAAAACGTTTACTATTTAAATGTTAGGGGTAAAAGCGACAGAAGCATGAAACCTTCAAAATCTCAACGTTTTTCCCAGCTGTTGTGTTTTGCATCATTCTCTATCAACCTGCTTAGACCATTACTTTGCAGATATAAGACAGTTTTAACTGCTTAATAAACTAGGTTTATACTAAATAAAAGGGGAGAATCTGAGCATAGAAATATCTTCTAATTGAAGGTTTGTCCTCTTTTCCTCTTTGTTTGGCTGAAAGTGATCCTAAATGAACACAACTCTTTTATACCTTTACTGGTTAAAAAGAACAGTCTTGGTTTGTTGTTTGGGAGCCTTTTTATTTAACAAGGTTCTGCCATATTTCTAGCCAGACGCCAACCAATTTTCTCAGTGGTTGTTTTCCTGCTTTTAGTCCAGCTTTTAAGTCGATTCCACATTTTTTAGTCCGGTTGAGGTTCAGGTCATTCCAGGAGCTTATCCTTTCCAAACCCAGTGTTGCTCGGTGTTTTGGATCACCCAGCTGTGTGCAAGTCTCAACCAGCAAGCTGATGATTTGATAAGGTTCTGTTTGATCCAGATAATGCAAGAGAAACCTCCTGAATTATAATTTATCATAAAATCTGGTTCTTTTAAGCCAAATGGATGGAGGAGAAATATTTAATTAACATTCCAAATATAAGAAACTATTTGAACTATTTATGTAAATCTTCTAAAGAGATACAATATTTGCTTCTTTAATTATATATATAACAATGCAATGTACGTTTTCTTTACAAGAGCAAAAAACTTGCATTGAATTCAGTGCATTGCAAAAATATTCATATTCTAACGTTATCCAAGTATGTCATTGGAATTTGCACATTTCCTGTGGTAAATCAACACAAAGTATTGCATAATAAGAAGTTAGATTGATGATTAGAAAGTGCGGGGAAAAACATATTGATTTAAACATGTTTACAAATAAAAGCCGAAAATATAGCATGTATATGCAAGACCACCTTCGTCCAGCTGCAAGCTTTTTGGGGCATGTCTTCCAGCTTTAGCCATTTAGAAACTAATTTTTTTTTTCTAATTTTCCACTTTGCCAAAACAACAACAAAAAAAAACGTAAGCTCAGATCAAATTTAATGGACAGTGTGTCTAAACATCAGATTTGAAGACAAAGATTTTAAATCAGATTCACGTGGATATGCTTTAAACCTTCGTAACAGTCTCACGTATTTAGAACACAGGCTTCTTCTAGGATTGGCCTGTATTTAACCTCCCATCAACTCCATGTAGAAAATAAGTCCTGTATTGGTTCAGCTAACCTTTCTCTGCTCGTATAACAATCAGTCAGGATGAACCCACAAAATGTGCTCTACTGCATGCTAAAATCCCTCTCCATGCGACAGATTGTGACTCAGGTTTCGATTCTTCGTCAGCGTGCTTCAGACTGTTTGGTAGGTCAAAGGTTATCGTCCCTTTCTGTAAGAAAACCTTCTTTGTTGTTTTCGGAAATGCCAACTATCAATATAATCACATTGCATTTGACCTATAAGTCTTCAGGGGGAAAAAATGCAAGGTGTGGTTAGTTTCAGGGTTTGCTGAAGGAGTTTCTTGAACATCTGCTTTGAACATCTGCTTTGAGACCCCTCTAACCTGAAAGGCAACCTCTGTGACTTTAAAATGAACAACGAAATTATAAAATTAATATCTGATAAATCTATTTGTGTGCTGCACTTTGAGGAAAACAAGCAATAAAAGTTAGGGATTGATAATAAATTAGCCGTGACATGACACTGATCTGATTACATGATGTTCTGATTCCTTTCATTTAATTTTGGGGCAAATGGAAGCGATTTGCTAACACGTTTCTAAGAAAATAATATCTCTGGCGTTCTCGATTAACAAGCCCTAAATAACCTAGAACCAAACATAATGAAAAAGGAGGGACTTCACACAGTAATACTGAAAAACCCCCACCCAATGCTGACAGACAAGTCTGCTTTACCTTTGGCCTGCCACAAGGACGGCTCAGACTTTGGAACCAGGGCAGCATATCTGCAGGTCCCAAGCAGTCATATACTGTAAGACTGGGGACTATAAAAGCCCACAGACGCAGACATAATGATTAGTCTTCAGAGAAAGAGGGAGACTCTCCACATCCTGTCGGAGCTAAAGCCCATCATGTGGGGTAACAAGCTCTGCCTTTTGCTGCTTCTGGGCACCTCTACCCTAGCCCGTAAGTACGCCGCTCTCATGTCACGTTTAATAATGATTGAAATGTATCATTCATCGGTAGATAAAATTGAAATCAGAAATATTGGCTGAATTTTGTTATTGTTGTTTTTAAAAATTTGATGACCACAGGGTTTGCTGATAAAATTGTTAGGGTCAACTTAACAGCTCAACATCTATTTTTCTAACAAACACATAACTAAGTAAATAATTTTAGTGCTAAAATTAGATTATTGACCTTACTTGCCAAGCTGAATTCCTGTCTTTGTTTTCAGAGCAAGATGTAGGAGGTTTGGAAGAACAGTCTCCAGTTTGCTTTTGTGAGTTGTCTTACTTTTTTGTTTGTTTGTTTGTTTAATCAGTTTTGTGATGAGACGTAACC
>NW_006799940.1:4165369-4204768 GCF_000485575.1 Poecilia formosa
TTATATTATATTATATTATATTATATTATATTGAAAAACAAATGTTTCGTTATTATTAAACTTAAACATCAGATTATTTAACCATCGAGAAAATTAAGGGTGAAAATAAATACACTTTTTGCTTTCCCTAGATTATTTCAAGAAGTCAAACTGATTATAATGTACTAAATAATGTGCATTATAATTTAAATATCTGGCTAGTTTTTACAGAATGTATGCAGATAGAAATATAAAATTGTTTTATTACTGCACATAAGCTTCATTACAGAAATGTTGCAATGTTTTGCTATCTGAAACTTTTGCAAAAATCCTAATTTAATACAATTTTTAGATTTAATTCTTTTTACTGTAATTTATGATGTTTACCTCTATGTAGAAAATCATTAATAGCAAAAAAAAGTTGATTTATACTTCACAAGATTTTAGTGTGCATATCAGAACATGCTACAGCGCACTAAGATACAGATAAGAAGGGAGTATAAAAATACGTAATTTCATATATATTTTTCCAAAACTTGTAATGTTGTAGGTTTGTTTTAATTTCATCAAATCCTAGTTTTAGAGTAGAACAAAATATGTTTACGAATGATTTTGTGAACAACACTAAAATCTTCTAACTGGGTCATTTGAACTGCTTTCAGTGGCCAAAAGATACAAGAACTTCGGACGGTTTGTGTACAACTATGAAGCTGAGACCCTCAACAGTGTAAATGGAGCATCAGATGACAAGAGTGGACCCAAAGTCTCCTGTACAGTAAGTCTGAAAACTTGTAGTTATAATTGGAAAGTCCAGAAACTAATTTTGCTTTTAACATGTAACAGAAGTAACAACAAAACGTTTCATTTGCTGCACAGGTTGAGATCGATGTGCCCCAGACGTGTCGCTTCATCGTCAGAACAACAGATTGTTCTCTGAGCGAAATCACTGATGTGGACCAGGAGGGGAACCCAGTGATTCGTCCGGCTGCTGGTTCAGAGGATTTCAAAGCTGCAATGGCAAAGTAAGTAAAGTTGTTATCTGTCAAGGAAAGATTTGTTTTATTGTCTGTATTCTTGGGTTCAACATCTTGGCACAGTCACCAAGAGATTAATAAAAGCTGATGACCCAAATGCCAGGGTGGAACTTAAAACCTGTACCTGTTGCCAGGAACATCTTGAAGGTTGCAGTGGAAGGGCACACCGATGTGAAGCTGTTCCCTGAAGAGGGTGAGCCTGTCAACATCCTGAACATCAAGAGGGGAATCATCTCCACTCTCATGGTGCCTGAAATTAACAAAGAGGAGACCAAAGAAATGGTATACAGATTTCTTCTTTTTTCCCCCTTATTTAATATTTCACTCTTTATAGCTTTCAATTATTTCATGCCAAGTGGAGTTGATGAAGCTTGTGACGTGGAGTCACGTAGAGATAAACAAGTTGCACAATGAGTTGATAAGGCGCCCCAACTGGGGGTGATAAATCCTGCCCTGTAATATCGTGTCCTTACAGTGACAATCTCCAAATGCAGGTCAAAGTCCGAGATAAGTTATCGCATTTTCGGCATCACCTGCTTCCATAATCGTTCAGGTTCATTGATTATCTGATTTAGGGACAGAGGGAACAGTTGCAATTAAACTCTGGCAACTTTGTTTTTGAATCCTCACTAAGCCTCTTGTCGTTTTTTTCAGCCCACCGTACATGGAGTGTGCTCCTCCGACTTCGCCATCAACCTCGGCTCGGACGCCGCAAGCGAAGTGACCATCAGCAGGGATCTGTCCAAATGTGATGGCTTTGTAGCCCGCAGACAGAACACCAGCCCTCTGGCCCTCATCTCTGGCATGGTGAGAGCTCCTGCTGCCACTAGCTAATGTGTATATCGCCTATGTAAACTGTGCCTAAAGAACTAGTTTTGATCTGTTTAATTTTGCTTTCAGAGCTACCCTCTGTCCAAACTGATCAGCAGCACTCAGACGTGTAACTACAAATTTGACGCCCAGAAGAAGCACATGACCAGTGGATCCTGCACAGAGAAGCACATCTTCCTGCCCTTCTCTTACAAGTAGGTTTTCCTGTTGCCTTTCTCCTTTTACTGTAATGGATGACAGATTTGAAAATACATAGCTTAGAAAATTATTCAAAAAATACTTTCCACATTTGATTAAGTACTTAATTTTTTAAAATCTTTTTTTCATTCTTACTATTGCTGGAAAAAGGAAAGAATATGGAATTTCAGCAGTAGTGAGCCAGACTGTGACGCTGAGGGAAACCTCCAAGATCAACGACAGAATCTTTGACCACAGTAAGTGCTCCGTCATCCAGAGCATTAATTTAAACAATTACCAACCATAGCCACTTTTCTCTAGTATTTTAATTAATTCGGTTATAAACCTACGCAGATGAAGCTTTCAAACTCCTGCCCATGGATGTCACTGATGACAAGTCCCCGGTGCAGACCAAGGATGCCGTTATTGCCACAGTACAGAAGCTGAACACTCTGTCTGAGACCAATGAGGGCGAAGAGCGTGCCAGTCTCTTCCACAAGCTGGTGTCTGAACTGCGTGGCCTGAACACCGACGTCCTGACCTCCAGTGTGAATGAGATGATGACAGTCTCCGGTATTCTTACCTGGCAAGCTCTGGTTCAGTGTGGCACCCCAGAATGCACCAGCGGCATGCTGAAAATACTCAGAAACTTCGACCATGCTGCATATGACGTCGACGCTTTCGTCTATGCCCTGGGAATGCTTTCAAACCCCTCCCGCCTGATGGTGCAAGATATGCTGGCAATGGCTCAGTACAAACAGAGCAAACCCATCATGTATGCTCTGAGCAATGCAGTCAAGAGGTATGTGGGAGAGGCTGAACACTCAAGTTGTAATTTTTGCTGTGAATTAGTATCTAATCAGTTACTTCTTCATGTTTCTGTAGACTGTACAAAGCTGAGGGAGTCACCCCAGAGATTGCAGCTGTTTATGAGTACATGGCGTCCCTCCTGGGCGCAGACTGCGCAGGCGAGAAAGAGCTGAACTTCCTAACCCTCAGGGTAGGTAATCAACTTTGGACATGCCTGTCAAAATAAAGATGTTAAATATAAAAACTGACATTTACTCATGCTGTTCCATCCAGGTTGTTGGTAACATGGGAGATGCAATGGAGGCAGCTAACCCTGAAATTAAGAACATCCTGCTGAAGTGCATGAGACAGCCGGCTACCACTTTGTCCGTGCAACTGGCAGCCATCCAGGCCTTCAGGCGCATGTCCGTGACAGATGAGGTAACACCAATTTTTCTCAGCATTTCCAATTTTGTAGTGACTAAAAAAAAAAAAAAATACAGCTACTTTGAAAATTAACCACCTGCTGTTGTTTTTGTCCAGGTCCGCTCCAACATCCAAAGGGTCAGCCAGTACCCCAAGGGTGCCGTACAGAAACGCCTGGCGGCTTACCTCATCCTGATGAGGGATCCTCAGGACAGCGATTTTGACATGGTGAAGAAGTTGCTAACCCAGGAGCAGAACACGCAGATCAAGGCTTTTGTGTCCTCCCACATCCACAACATCATTAGCTCAACTGAATCAGAGACAAAAAAGTGAGATTTTCTTATTCTGTGCTTTATTTTACTGAGGTACCATGAAGTGCTTTGCTAAGTAAACTAACTGCAATGTAAAAACTTTTTTCTTAGACTTGGTGGCAGAATCCTCCAAGCTTTGGAGAACACTGACATTTCCACGCACCATGACTACACCACAAAGTCTCGCAACTACAAACTGGGCATTGCACATGAGAACACGGAGACCAGTATTCAGGGCAATGTCATTTTTGATCCCAACAACCAGTTGCCAAGGGAAGTCCTGTTGGAAACAACGCTGAAAGCTTTTGGATACAGCTTGGATGTGTGGGAGGTAAATATAGCTCCCTGACCTGTGTTGGACATTTTTGAACAATCAATACCCATTCACCAGGACATATAAGCTAAATTTGCCTTTCACATAGTTTGGCATGGAGGGAAAAGGCTTTGAGCCGACCATCGAGGCTCTGTTTGGCGAGAACGGTTTCTTCCCTGACACCATTTCTAAAGCTCTGTACTGGGCCGAGGACAAGATGCCACCAGAGGTTCAAGAAGTTCTGGAAAAATGGGTTGCCCCCTTCAAATCAGGAAAACAAAACGTATGTACTTATTTGTGTTCAGCATTTGCTGCTAGCTCAGTTTGCCTGAAGCACAGTGTGTAACAGAGTTGCTTTTCTTCCTAAGGTTCCAGAAAACCTTGTGGGCGAAATTGTTCGCAACTTCAACAACCTGCTGAGCAATCTGCAGAGTCAAGAGTCTCCAGAGGCTATGGCCTACCTGAACATCATGGGAACTGAACTGGGTTACATCAAGGGCAATGATTTGAAGTTCATTATTGAAAATGTAATCGTCAATGCAAGAACTTTCATGCACCATTCCAAGGTATTGTTTTGTACAACAGTTTTCAATATTTTCTAACATAGCTTTAGGTTTGCTCCTAAACACAACAATCCTAGAGCTCTAAAACTGTTTGTTCTTCCTTTCAGTTTAACCTTAATAGGTTGTCGAACTTTGACACAGAGATGTTTGCACACTACATCTTCATGGACAACAAATTCACCTTGCCAACAGCATCTGGTTTGCCCATGACATTCGCTCTGTCAGGCACATTTGCTCCTGGTGCCAAAGGAGGTCTTCACATCGCCCCAAACATGGTAATGCTTTTAATCCCTGTTCTCCAAAATATACTTTTTCATTGCCATTTCATCTCTTCTTATTTTCATTTAGCACCTGCATACTTCAACTGTAGCGTATTTGTTGTTGTTACATATTTTAATGAGCTGTGGATATATATGTGTTCAAATCTCTTAAAAATGATCATTTATTAGAGTTGATTAGGACTGGACTCTAGGAAAGTAACTTTAAGTCATTGGCTTGTTATGACATATTTCAAACTGGCACATGTTTGGCATGAAATGTCTTGATGTAGATGACAGCATTTCATTTCCAACATTGAAAAGATACAAAATACCAAACGATGAAACACAGAATGAGGAACCCTCTCAACAACATCTTAAATATACTGTGAAAGTTCACTATGGTTGTGGTTACAAACAAGCCATTGCTAGGAAATTGTATAATATCTGCTTCCATTCACAGAAGGAGCTGGTCTTCAGTCCCTCTGTTGGAGTTGAGTTCATGACCCGGATGGGAATCCACTTCCCTGAATATGTTGCCTCTGGTGTCGAACTGCACACCAACATGTTCCACGAGAGCTCCCTCAAAGCCAAGATCACCATGGAACAGAACGAGCTGAAGCTCTCCATACCAGCTCCAAAGGACACCACAAAGCTCTTCAGAATCAGGTGACTGTCATAGTTAATAAAATTTATGACTTAAGCATTTTAAACTCTACAAGTTAGTATTACGTGTACCGTGTCACCAAGTGATACATTCCAGGTCAGTGTTTTTGGTGACTGAACCTTTCCTGTTGGTTTTCTTATTTTGTAGCAATAAAGTTGTGATTGTGGATGCTAACAAGGCCACAAGGATTCCATACAGACAGGGCGGATCAAAGTGCAGAACTCTCTTCTCTGGAATCAAATACTGCACCAACATGCTTTACTCCAACGCCCGTGACAACAACGCTGCTCCCTACTTCCCCCTGAATGGAGAAACAGCGTAAGACACAGTTTGGACAACCCTTGTTTATCATTTGCATTCGCATACCACAATACCTAAAATTAGTTTTTTATGATTGTTTCTGATTTAGGTTTGCCCTTGATATTGAGCCTGCAGAAGATATCTCTGAGTACACAGCCAGCATTGCCTATGAACTTCTCCGTGAAGGAACGGACGGCAGCCAGCGCGTGGATTCCATGAAGATGACCCTGAGAGCTGAGGGTATGATTATTTTGTTGAAAACTTTACATGAGATTCTGCATATTTGAACCAATCAAAAATAAAGAGAATATGATTTTTTTTTTATAACTTCAGGTGCTAAGCCCACAGAGGCTACAGCTACCATGAAGTACAACCGGAACAGGAATGTCTTCACCACTCAAATCCAGATACCTGACATTGATGTTGAGGCTGGGTTTAAGATTGGCTTGGCAGATAGCAGTGCAGAAGGCAAATCCCTCACCATCGAGTTCTCCAACAAGAATGTGCCACAGCTATCCCTGATTGGCCGTGCCAAGTGAGCAAACCCAACCTCCAAACATTCACAACGTTGATTTTCATTTTGATGTGCACGTGTGACAAATTTTTGTTTTTATTACTCTTTGCAGACTTCAGGCCATGGATGATGGGTTGCTCCAGGTTCAACTTCTTGTGCCAACGCTGAAAGTTGATGCCACCCTCGGAGCTACTGTAACCAAAGCAGATGGGCTCACCATGCAGATCAAGAGTGATGTTAAGCTCCCAGAGATTTCCTCCATGCAGGCGATCACCTTCAAATATGGTAAAAATAAAATAATTAAAAAAAAAACTTCACTGGTCATATTCAGAGAAAGGTAATTTCAGATTGCAATCCTAAATTTGAATGCAAAACTATATTTTTGTATATTAGGTGAGAAGGAAACTGAGGCCTATCTGACATCCAATGTGAATGCTGACACAAAGATCCCAGTGCACTACGCTAAAGCCCTCCAATCATGGCTCAGTTTGGTTGCTGAGGACCTCTTGGAAAAGAAGGTTGTGAAGACCGACATGAAACTCCGTCATATTGTCAACAAAGGAATTGAGGTGAAAAGAATAAATTCCTACTATAGTTTGCTTACTTCAAGTTTCTATGTAATGTCTACATATTGACTTTAATCTTTGCTTTGTATGTGTTTTGAATAGGCCACCAACATCTGGATTGACAAAATGTCTGAGGATTGTATTTACATGAAGACTCTGATGAACAACATTGGCAATCTGGAAATGCCATCAGTGCCTGAAGTCTTATTCATGAATTTGTAAGTAACTTTACATTAGCATGTTCACAAATACAGTGTCATAAAAAAAGTATTGTGTTCCTTTTGCATTTTTCTGGTTTTGCTCTTTTGTCACACCTATCAGTCTTAGATTATCAAACCAGAGATAGCCTGATATGAATGATAAATGTAATTTTCAAATAATTTTATTTATTAAGAGATAAGAAGAGTTTTTTGTGGTTCAGGTTTGATTACTGCTAGAGCTGTAGAATGATTAAAACTTTTAAATATAACATGTCTGACAACAGGAAGAAGGCTCATTGTCCAGTTCAAGAAATTTAAGAACAAATGCCAATGTTGTGGCACTCTGAAATTAGCTTTCTGTATTTACTGAGGTCGTCTTTGTCTGATATTACAATTTACTTGATGATCAGAAACATTTAAGTGCAACAGACGATACCTGCATCTGCATTGTCTTGAATAAATAAAAGTAGCCTCCCTATGTATGCTTGTGGTTTAACATGTATCCTGTTTTTAATGTTTCACCAGTGAAAGCAAACTCAGATACCAGTTCAACCTGAACCGTTTCATGATGACCATCCCTCTGCCTCTCGGTGGAAAATCTTCTGAGGAATTAGGCCTTCCACTTGTTGTCAGAATCCCAGGCTTTTTTGTGCCTCAGCTGCAACTGGAGGTTGACCCACGGGAGATCCAAATTCCAAGTTTCACCATCCCCTCTGAACATGATCTCACTCTGCCTCTGATGGGACTGTTTGAAGCCTCTGCCAAGGTCAACAGCAACTATTATGACTGGGAGGGACTGATTACAGCTGGCAATAACACTTCTGAGTCTCCTGAATACGTGGCTAGGTTCAGTGTCATGGCTGAAAGTCCAATCAAACTGCTTTCCTTCTCAACTGAGGGTAATTAACATGTTTTCTTCTTAAATAAAAATAAATAAAACATTGGCTAATTTTATAGAACCAGCATTAAAGGTGACTCTTAACTAACTACTTCTTTACCAATTTGCTTTGTTTTAGGTGCCACCAAAATCACAGACACAAAAAGGGAAACTATTGAAGTCACACTCGATGGATCCCTGTCACACATGCTCATAAACACACATTTCAGTGTGCTGGAAAGTATTTCTTTCAAAGACAATGTACTGACAACAGGTCAGTACAGCATCTCTGCTAATGCTGCTCCAGTGGGTCTTGACACATCTTTGACTATTACCACCCAGTTCACTCTTGACTCAAACACTTTCCTTGGAGATGTTAATACAGATGGCAGTATCTCCATTGGGTCAAACATTGCCACCACAAGTTATCTCCACACCTTCTCTATTGAGCCAGCCAAGAAAAAAGCAAAAATGGACATTGCGCTGATGGTAAAATCTAGCCCGATGAAACTCTCTCACAAGATTAAATCAACTTATGAAAATGACGAATTTCTGTTTGAATCAACCACCAGCATGGATTTTGATCCGGTTGAGCACACCACAAAATTCAATGTTAACTACAAGGATATCAAACTTACCATCCAATCTGACTCTGTGACCAGGGCTCTTGAGAGGATGATTCGTAACCAGATGGCGTTCTCCATGTTTGACGGACAAGCTTCCCTTAGAATTGAGAACCAAGCTGAAGACACGCAGAACCGTGTGTACTCCTTGCTTACTGGAACAATGAACCCGTCTGGTATGGAGATCAATGCTGATGCCTCCATGAAGATCTTCTCTAGTCTCGCTTCTCACAAAGCAACCTTGTCATTGAACACAAATGGCTTGACCACCAGCTGCACAACAACCGCCCAGCACAGTCCATTCACATTTGAGAATATTTTCCATGGTGGAATTGGCGCGCCAGGTGCCACGCTGTCTCTTAAAACAAAGGCTACCATTCAAGACAACACGGCTGAGCTCAATGTTGAGGGAAAGCTTTCAAGCACAGAAGTATATCTCAACAGCATGTATGAAGGCAGCCTGTTTGACATCAGTGGGCGGAACAGGGTGAACCTCAGGCTGAACGAAGATGGGCTGGTCTTCTCTAACAACATGGTTGGATCCTTTAGGGAGATTAGGACCGAAAACACCCATTCCCTGTCTCTAACATTAAGATCTTTCACCCTACAAACCAAAACAGACAACTTCCTTGACAAGAGCAACTCCTACATGCATGACATCACAGTCAACATGGAAGGCTTTACAGCCTCAGCTATGGTGAAAAATGAACTGAAAGTGATAGGAGTCAACTTTGAGAATGATGCCAGATTCAAGGCAGAACCCTACAACGTGGAGCTGGCTGGGACACTGAAGGGAAGCTTCTCAGAAGAAGAGCTCAAGCACATCTATGAAATCAAGTTTGTTGACTTAGTCCTGTCTGCAAAGTGCAATACCAATGGAAAACTCCTGGGATCACACATGACACATGCCACTGACATGGAAGTTAACGGTCTGACTATCAAGTTTAGCAATGTGGCCAACTTCAACTCACCATCTCTTCGTGTGGACAGCACAGTTAAAACCACTGCAGCACCCTTCACACTCAATATTGATGCCATTTTCAACTCAAATGGTGAGGTGTACCTCTTCGGGAAACATAGTGGTGAACTGTACAGCAAATTCCTCCTGAAAGCAGAACCGACAGAGTTTGCACAATCACTTGAATACAGAGCCTCAACTAGCCATGAAGTGACAGACAGACCTACCGTGAAGACCAACGTGAACAACAAACTCAACAGCTTACTAAACCTGGAACAACAAGTGGTCACATTGGAGTTGACGTCCGCTGTAAACGAGCACACCTTCAGACAGATGTTGAGTGCCTCTAACAATCCAGAGAGAATTGCTGTTGATATGAAAGGAGAAGTCTCAACCCCCCTCTTCAGCGAGGCCAGCCAAGATTACGCCATCTCTGGATTTGTGAAGTATGACAAGAACAGTGAGAGCCACTTCATCCAGATCCCATTTATTGAGCACCTTCCCACAGTTATTGAGAACATGAAAAGCACAATGATTAAGCTGATGGACCTCAGTATTGAGATGCTCACAGAAGTCAACACCAAGTATGAGATCAGTGCTAAGTTTCAGGCCAAAATTGAAGAACTAAAGGGAGCAGTTGACAGTTTTGACTTTAACCTCTTTGTCCAAGACCTGAAAGAGTTTATAGCATCAGTGGGAAATTTAATCATCAGACTAACAGACCAGCTCCCTACTGACAAAGTTATTAATTTGCTGACATCTATCAAGGATACTGTTGGAGCTGAACTGAAGAAATATGACATTCCAACAAGGGTTAATGCAATTTATAACAAAATAGAAGAGTTCCTCTCCAACTATGAGATTGAAAAAATAATTGGGGCCATCATGGATGAGGTTGTAAAAATTATGAAACAGTTTCAGGTCAGAGAGAAGCTTCAACAAACATTTGATGCTCTCAGATCAGTTGACATCCAGCCTCTGCTTAACAAGTTTATGGTGCCTACAAAAGAACTTTTGAATGAGCTTTATTCCTTTGATTTCAAACTGTTTATTGATGATTTGAGTGACTTTTTCACAAGAACAATCGAGAAAATTAAGTCTGTTGATTATGATTCTCTTGTGGTGGAACTGAAAGACAAAGTGGCAGAGATGACCAAGATTCCTTGCTTTGGGAAACTGTATGGTGGATTCAAAGTTACTTCCCCTCATTACAACCTCATGACCACGGCTGAGCTGGAGAACACCACAACTGCCCCAGCCACACCAGAGTTTAAAGTAAGCCTGAACTCATGGGCTGCTTCTACTCTTAAAGTGCTAGACTTCACTGCAATTGCTTCTGTACATTTTGCTGCTCCCGAAATGAGCCGTCTGACCATCTCAGAATCCATTAATGTTCAGCAGTCATCTTTCACTCTTGACCACAAGGGCACAATGAATTTTTATGGCTTATCAGCTCAAGCCTCTGGTGAAACCACTGCAAAAGCGACAACAGAGCTCTATGTGGCACAGCTTGTCAACAGTGGATTCTTTGCTCTGGAAAATGGATTTTCTGCCAAAATGGACACTGCCTACAAACATGATTTCAAGTTCCCACCCCTCAACATCCTCAGTGAAATGATGATTGATCAAAAGACTGTCTTTGGACTTGAAGATGGCAGCATTCATCTTACCTTTAATAACTTGTTCAATGAAAACTATAGAATTTGGGATTTCTCAGATGAAGCAAAACACAAGAGTGACATCAAGATAGAAATGGATCTCCAGAACACCAAAGTGACTCTCACTGGTGACACCAGTAGCAGTCTTTTAAATATTAAAGAAAGTTTTGATGCTGATATCAGTATTTTCCGCCATATCCTGATTGATGCCAAGTTGGAGACTGATACACCTTTCATTAAGGACAGTGTGGCAGAGCTTAAGCTTCATGCTAAGACTGAAGACATGAAAATTGATTTTACTGCATCTCACAATGCAGAACTGGTTGGCAACATTGAAGGAACCCTTTCAAACTCTATACTCACTCTGATCTCAGCCACAGAATTTACATTTGATACTGAGAACAAAGGAAAGGCCAAGATTGTTCTTCCATTCAAGCTTTCTGGAAAAGTTGACCTCCAGAATGATATTGACTTTACTTTGAGCTCGGAAATTCACAGAGCAAGCTGGACCAGTCTGGGCAGGTTTAATCAGTACAAATACTCACATTTGTTCTCCATGGACAATGGTGACAGTGAAATTACGATCCAATCAGAAATCAATGCTGAGGCAGATCTTGAAATGCTGAAGGAACCCATCACTATTCCTGAAATAACTCTGCCATTCCTTGACATGAGGACACAGAGAGTGGAGAGCTTTTCTCTGTGGGAAGACACTGGCCTGAACAACATCCTAACCACAACTCAGCAGACACTGGACATCAACTCCAAACTCAAATATGTTAAGAACCCTGAGACAATCACAATTAACATTAATCTGGATCCAGTCATCCGGGCCATTAATTCCAACATGCGGGCCCTGCACAAGAAAATGCTCATAGGCAAGGATAAGGCTGCCACCATTCTTGCTTCATCTTATGACAAAGCAATGTCAGAGTATGAAAAATACAGCATTGAGTTGCCAAAAAACATTTTAATCCCTGCCTACAAAGTCCCAGTGATGAATGTTGAGATGTCCTCCTTCACAATTCCCCTGCCTGATGTCACACTTGTCACAATGCCCTCGCTGCATATCCCATCTGCACTCAGCAAGCTGACTGTTCCAAAAATCACTCTGCCCAAGGTTCAGAACATCAAGATCCCAGTGATGGGTGATCTGACTTATGAGTTCTCAGTGGTAACAGAAGTGATCACACTTAAAACTGATGCCAGCATCCTCAACCAGGATGGCCTCAAGGCCAAATTTGATGCCTCCTCAATATCTGGGTTTGAAATTCTGACTGGAAAGATTGAAGCCAACACCAATGTTAACACAAAGGGAGAATTTAAGGTGGCCTCTCTCTTTTCTGTACAGCACTCAATGCTAGAAGGAAACCACGAGAGCACCATCATCTTGAGTTATGAAAATGTAGAAACATCTGTGAGCAATGCAGCAAAGATCAATTTGCCTTCACTCACTATGGAAATCAAGCAGGAAATTAAGGGAAATCCAGTAGATGGCCTTGTTGTCTCCATGTCCACACCTTCTGCAGGACTCATTGGTGTACAGATGCAGACCAAGCGGCCAGCACAAGTAAAAGCTAGACTCTATGGTCGCTACCCGGTAAGAGAACACATGTACATTTGCTCATTAATAAAAGCTTATTTTCTGTTCACCTAAGATATATGTTTAATTTTTTTCTTTTCTAATTTTATGTTTTTATTCATGTTTGTCCTCTCAACAGACTGAACCAACAACAGACATCAACATCTGGGGTCTCAAAATGTCTGTAATGGACTCCGAGAAGCTGAATCTTCAGACGACCTGGAATATGGAGATACCGTATGAGATGATGCTGGGATTGAAGAAACAGGTGCCAGTATCCATGGAAATGGTCTCCGATGCCGCTGTTAAGATGAACAACAAGATCAACAGGCTTGTTAGGAGTCTCAAGGGGTCATTTGAAAAGTTAAGAAGGCAGGGTAAAGCAGTGTTCAAGAAGGCTGTTGAAAAACTGTCTGATGTTACTTCTTCTGACTTTATGACAACTGTCACAGATAGGACCGTTCTGATTCTCAAAGAGTCCCAGAAGAAGGTTGAGCTTGTTCTTGATGCTGTGATTAATTTCTTGAGACACACCAAGTTCCAGATCCCTGGCTATGACCGAAGGCTCTCTGGACTTGAGGTCTACCAGGAATTCAGCACTTTTGTTGCTGATGTATCTGAAGAGGCTGTTGAGAAGTTCCCTGAGTACTTTGCCACCATCTTTGCATCAGTCTTTGATCACATCCAAGCCGTAGAATTCACCATCCCTGGCTCTAACAGCATTATCACTGGCCAAGAACTTTTCGATGACTTGATGACTGCTTTGAGGAAAATTCAGAAACAGCTGATTGTTAGCATAAGGAAACTTGGAGATATCCAACTGGACGACATCATTAGGAAATCCTCAGAATTCATGCAGTTTATTGTTGAACAAAGTGAAAAGTTTTTCCAAACTCTAAAAGCCCCAAATGTTGAGAACATCTCCAGCTTTGTGATGGATGCATACCGTGATGCCAAGAACTCCGATTTCCTGGCCAATGTTGTCAAACGGGTTGATGACCTGCACATAATCATTAAGGAATATCTCAAAACTGTGATTGATAAAATCCACAGCATCATGGCTGATATGTCAACTTCACAGCTTAGAACAGACATCCAGTCCTGGATTGACTTGTCCGTTAAACGCATCAACGCTTTCCACAACAGTGTCATTAGGATCCTCAAAGAAAAAAGCAAGAATGTTGAATCATATGTGAGAGTAAGTGACAGACAGATAGAGATTGACATTCCTTTACCATTTGTTGCCAAATTCAACTAACTCACCAATACAACAAAACCCACAAGCAAGTACCTGAATTAACTACCATTCTATCACAACCAACCAACTCAATAGTTAATTTATTGTCATAAAAAAGCTAAACTCTACAGTCATATGGATGTCTGTTTTTAGTATGAGTCTTTGTGCTGTTTTTCTGCATAATTTTGTTTTTTTCATGGTGGACTAACAATTTTCTGATCCAACTGTGCATCCTTTGTGTCTTATACTATTTAAACCCTATGTGGCAACCAATAAACTGTTTGTACTGCATAAATCTCTGAGCATTTCTTAGACCATGCACTGTGAATAATATTTTTAATTCAGTTTATGTCTATAGCACCAAGTCATGCCCATCCAGTTTGTTTCAATATAAACTAATCATGGAGATCGATTCAAATCCACAGACATTTCAATCAAATTTTAGAACAATAATGTCCGATTCAGTTGGTCATAAAAAGCCAATGGATAAAAAAAAAATTGCATACAGAAGCCCAGTCGATTACTCTGACACTGGCTGTGTTGTCATACTGAGCAACCATCTGAAGATAAACCCCTGCCTTTTAACAGGAAGAAACCTGCAATAGACATAGCCTTGGTATCATCATATGCAAACTGATGGTTAACAGAACAGAAAGTGATCACAGAAATAACAGAATCAGAGCTCAGAGTGCTTTTGCTAGAAAACAAAAATAAAACTGTTTTCAGGAAAGAAGTCTAAACACAAAAGCAATGGGTCGGTAGTGTCTTTTCTGACAATATGCAGTCTCAGACAAAGGTATGCATATCCGCTGAATCTTTTCATATTTAACCAATTCACAAACACAAACTGGGAAATATTCTATAATAGACAAGCACATCGCTACCTGGAATTGCATATTGAAAGGAAAAAAGAATACATTGTTTTATAAGCTTTTCTTCAGATTCCACAAAAAAATAAAATAAATCTGTCGCAATCATTCACATGAAAAGTCACATTGTGAATTATGTGGAAAATTCTGGGAAGAAAACCTGTAATAGGCTTTTAAAGACTTAAGAGGGAGGCAGAGATCCAGCAGGATAATGACCGTAACCATACAGCCAGAGCTACAAAAGACAGCTTTAGATTAAAGTATAGTCAAGTGTTACAAACCCCAGACCTATCCAAATGAGAATCTCCGTTAATAATTGAAAGACCTTTTGTCTGTGAACATCACCCAAAATGTGGGCAAACCTTTGTCTCTAGTAGTGCAAAACGGGTGAAGAAAATCCCAGAATATGCACAGCTGTCATTACAGGGGAAAAGTGTGGGTTCAGAAAACCATGTACCATTTTCTTTACACTTCATAATTAATTGTGTGCTACTCTGAGTATTGGCCTACTATGACATAACCTTATATTGAAATCACAAGTATGTAGTTGCAACATGATAAAATGTGCAATGTATGAAGACTTTTGCAAGACTTTTGTTGAGAAATTTTAACTTGTTGCGACTGTAAAACTAAAATGGGTTTTGTTTTGGATATCATAAATCAGAGTCTACAGTGCACTCCAGCCACTTGTCCTTTATGCTGCCCCCATGCTCAGGTCTATATTTAGTCAAGACTAAAATAGTATCTGTGGCATTCACAGTTCTTCTCGTGAAACAAAGTGGAAGAAAGACATGCACAGCATCTCCTTGGAGACTGCTAATAGAAAACAAGCAAAAGAATGAACTATTTGCACTATATTTGAAAGGTAAATTATTCTTTTTGTATTTCACATTAGTAATAATAGCATAAAAATATCATGAAACTATGTTTTGCTTCTCAGGTCTATCTTGTTATGTAGATTGTGTAAGGAGTGTTACCGTAAACAATAAATTACTTTTTTTTCAGTTTCTTTTTCCTGAGTCATATTTACAATATTTAAGCTAATAATCCTAAGTATGAAATAGTCAAAATATATCAAGAGATACAAAATTCAATAAATCAAACATAGTTCTTTGTACGTTTCAGTATATAATACAATGTTGATGTATGTGTAATTAACATGATTGAAAGAAGTCAAATTCAAAAGCTCATGAAAAATCACTTTATTTAGATTTTCACTCTTTCCTTCTTAACAGGCACCATTTTCTCCTCACAATATATCCAAAGTGCCATTCTAGTACAACAAATACCCATAAATAGAAACGTCTCGCACGTTCATGTTGTCCTTCTCCACATTTTAGCAAAAATAAAGATTAGAAAAACCTGCAGCATTCGATCTGTGTTAACGTTGCTGTAAATCAGAGGCACATCAGGGGGGCCATTGTGGGAAAATCAAGCAGTTCAGCACAATGCATTCCTGTTGTGTAGGTCAGCAGAAAGCCCAGCAACGTAAGACAGCGGGGAATGTGACTTTTACACTATTGTGTCTCTGGTTAGATTCAGAAAACACTCACTGCTTAAACCCTGGGACATGCCGGTTATTTCTTATTAGCAGAAATAGGATGCGTTTCACAAGCTTTCTCCGCCTAAAAAAAAAAAAAAAAAAAACACGGAGAGAAATTTCCTGAATCACCAGAACAGCAATAGTGTCAGTAATCAATGTAAAAAGCTTTTATTTGAACAAGCACTCCCACGACCACAAAAGAGGACAGTTACACAACATGTGGAGTAACAGATGAGCTGAACTTATTTCACAACAACCGAAGGTTAACTCAGATACATTAAATTCTATCCCACGAGTTTTCTGACCAAGTCAATTTAAGGTACATTCATCGTCGCAGCGGAAGATATTTAGATTTCTGTTTAGTGACTTAAAATACTCCTGATGCAGTTTAAGTTGTTACAGCAGGTTTATCGATTCACATTTAATTTTGACACCTATGTACAGGCTGGTGTTACCAGAGAAAATATCAGTCTTGAAAAACACAAACTGATACACTGAAGTGCTTTGTTAATGTAAAGTACTATTTAGCTGAACCCTCCCCCCATAAAAAAAACAAAACAAACCTGGATTTATGACTATTAAACAAAATCGCGCCCTATACAAGATGCCAAATCATCATAGTTTCTAAATAGGAAAGTAACAGAATAATCACTCTGAAAAGCTTCGCTTTAGCTACTGCATACATAACTTGGTTTAACTGTGCTATAAAGTAAACAGGATTATGTACCGACTAATCAATATGACCAAAATCTGAAGGCATTACTGTAAACTTGACACTAGCCCTTTACAGAACAGACCTTGGAAAGAGTCAACTATTTTGCCCTTTTTTGTTCAGGAACATGACGAAATTGTTTTTTTCCTACCATGTTACATAAGAACTATTAGACAAACATGCCAAGGGCGTATATCGTACCCGGTTTGGCAACTAACAATTTAAAGTAGAGCTTCATGGCACATCTGAAATCAACATGTCAATAAAGGAACACAGAAACACATTTTTCTCACTTTCCACTTTGTTTCCCCATCATCACCTCCAACCTCTAAAGCTTCAGTGTCTGAGTTATTAAGATCTTTGTGCAGTGCAAGAATAAAAAGTCAATTCAGGTTACCTAATAAAAAAAAATAATAAAAAAAAACGCTCATCAAAAAGCGCAACATCAATACTTGGCACCTGAAATTATACTGCCTGCCAAATAGTTTATCTAAACACTATCGCACACACTAGTGCAATGCAATCACAATACAATATACCGTCAAGCTCTAATTAAAAATTAAATTGAAGTAGAATGGGACCGAACAACAATAAATACAAAGTTATGGAGGGGTGAACAGACATGAAACCCTCTGAAGCAGCTCCTTTATATACTGTATGTGCTTTAAAAGACCTTTGGTAAAGTAAGCTGTAAGGCAATACTTACTGAACTAAGCATGGATCAGTTACTGATGTCAGGGTATTAAAAAGTAAAAAAAAAAACAACATACACACCTGTACCCACCAAAATTTGTCAGTACTTTCCTATAATTCAAAGTCCTCTTGAATTGATTTCAGACAAAGTGCACTGGCTGTATAAAACCCAAGAGTAATGCAAACCTGTCCCTACCTTACATGTTTTTCTACAAACTCCTGCTCAGCTGGTTGAACATTTTCCTCATACTTGCAGAAAAGACAAACTAGTTATGAGCTGGCTTGCAAATACATTTTAGATTTCAGTTTGATAGTGTTAAACATTTTCATTTAGTACCACAAAACCTGGCTATGTGCTCTAATACACCCAAGAGTAGTACAAACTGGTCAATATGACCACTAAGAACCATGATTTTATGAAAAGTAAAAAAAATAAAAATAAAAATCTATTAACTCTTAAGAAAATTTAGGTGTTACCGTTGACCCTAAAGCTGCTTAAGATAAGTGAAACAATCTAAATTCTGGGGCAAAACGCAGTGTAGTTCTGCGCAAATCACATAAAACAGTCTACCTATTCTCAGCAGCAAGACATGCTAATCCAGGGGTGGCCAAGTCCAGTCCTCGAGAGCCACCATCCTGCAAGTTTCAGATGCATCCCTGCTTCAACACACCTGAATCAAATGAATGGCTCGTTATCAGGCCTCTGTAGAGCTGATCCTGGTCTGTTGGAGTAAGGATACTTCTAAAACTTGCAGGATGGTGGCTCTCGAGGACTGGACTTGGCCACCCCTGTAATCCTTCATTAACAAAAAGCAACAGAAAACTTGTTCAAGGCTTTTTTCTGGTGCTTGTGTGCCTCACCCACACTGTCATATAGTCACCCTGGGCAACTCTGTATATCAAAAACACAGATTTTAGTTGGGGGCGGAGGGGAAACCCAAACCAACATAAAAACTAAACTAAAAACACTATACAGAATACCATATTAATTCCTTTGAATTATAATGATTACGGTGAAGTGCAATTTCACAAACTCGACAGATATGTTGCAATACAGTTCAAACATAAATTAGAGTGCAGAGTTTCGGTGAAACAGTTAATGTAAAAAAAAAAAAATAATACTTTGAAACACAAAACACAAAAATAGATCAGTAAAGGTCTTGGCTTGCAAGCCAGTCTCAGGTAAGGCCAAACTCAGTGAGCAGAGGATAAACTTCTCCAAATATAATGAAACAATTGGTTGGTTTGTTGCTTTTCGAACAGATGAGGATCATGTGACCCAGGACGAAGATGCTCAAACCAGTGCATTACACACCAACACCCGCATGCAAGCGTGCTCTGAACAATGTGTTTGCAGTCACTTGTTTTGGTTCGGCTGACAGCATGTCCAAACACAGACCCCCAGCGGAAGGAAACGTCTTGTATGCTGCAAAGGTCCTCCAGTCCTTGTAATCCACAGCTGACTCACAGCATCACA
The DNA here is from genome assembly GCF_000485575.1 of Poecilia formosa. NCBI lineage: Eukaryota > Metazoa > Chordata > Actinopteri > Cyprinodontiformes > Poeciliidae > Poecilia > Poecilia formosa. The sequence continues at coordinate 4,184,526 of NW_006799940.1, forward strand.
CAGCATTTGAAACAATCCCCCGGTGTGGAGCGTTTCTGGAGGGTAGCCCGTGTTGCGGTCTCGAACACCTCCCAGATGCCCTCTTTGGTCCTGGCGGAGCACTCCAAGTAGTCGTACGCGCCGATGCGCATGGCCATCGCACGACCGTCCTCCGCCTTGACGGGCTCTAGTTTCATTCGGGAGAGTTCGTTCTTCGTGTTCTCGTCGTTGCGCAGATCTTTCTTGTTGGCCACCAAAATGATTGGCACGTTCGGACAAAAGTGCTTGACCTCGGGGACCCACTTTTCGGAGATGTTCCCCAACGAGTCCGGGCTGTCCACGGAGTAGCACATGAGGATGACATCAGTGTCCGGGTAGGAGAGTGGGCGCAGTCGGTCGTAGTCCTCCTGTCCGGCCGTGTCCCACAGAGCCAGCTGGACCTGCTGGTTGTCAACCTCTATGTCGGCCACGTAGGTTTCAAACACAGTCGGGACGTAGACCTCGGGAAACTCGTCCTTGCTGAAAACGATCAGTAGACACGTTTTCCCACACGCACCATCCCCGACAACCACAAGTTTCTTTCGCTGGACAGCCATCTGGGTCGCTTCTTGGGTTTTCTTTAAACGCGGCATCCAAAATAACGTCTGGACAGTCTTTCGTTTCGGGTCTGCTTTTAAACTCGTCCAGGACACTTATTAGGCTGGATCTACCAGAAAATGTCCTCTCCAAACTCCACAACGGCCTTGTCTTTATAAAGCGGGGCTGGTTTCCTAAATATAACGATCCAATCGGAAATAAGGAGGTGAGATCATAGTTTGTAGAGGAAAACCTGATTGGATCTTATTGGCTTCTATTAAAGAGAGGAGGGACAGAATCCACAAGGACCCACCCAGTTGACCGAACTATATTGTTAGGGTGTCGTTTATTTATCAGTTAAGTTAGTCACAGTTTTGAAAAAAAATTAGGACAAAATTCATAATATTGTTTTTTTTTATCAAGACTAAGAATATGTTTTTCTCAAAGCAATATTAGAAAGATTTTTAATTGGCCATGCTGCATATTTATGGGATGCTGCTATTCACATTATAACTTAGATCCATGATAAATTGCTATCAATGGCAAAAGTGACAATTGATATACAAAAAAGGCGCTAAACATAGAATTATATGTTCGAGTAGTACTATTTAAACTGAACAAAAAAGAGACAATAAATAAACAAAAACATTTACATATTTGTTTACCTATACCTTTGTATAATTTATCAAATCCATGATTAAAAATTGCGTTACCATTTGATGTTAGTTACTATTTAATAATGTTTTATTTTATTTTAACTTTTCTCAAGAGTACCATTATATGGATGAGGTGATTAGTTTGCTAATGCTTTATGGTCATCAATATGATTTACGGTGTTTGATGAGGAAGTCAGTTAATTTTTTTTAAAATAACAAACAACAAATTAAATATTAACTTACCTTGATCAAATGCTAAAAAAATAGCCCTGTATAATTTAATCTCAAAATAAATGTATGTTTTAATTGATTATTTTTAACACTTCACAGTTTAATTTTGTATGTAAAAATGTTTCAACAAATTAGCTATCGGATTGTAGCACTTTGGCCCCCGATTGTGTTTGGGAAAGCACACTTTGATGTTGGACGTAGGTCTACGTAGTTCACGCTATTTACAGGGAGGGGGCACCAGCGTAGGCAAACTCTTAGCTCTGAACAAGCCTTGCTAAAAAATCACCGTTCTCTCCACGGCAACAAAACAATATAGAGTAGGGTTGACGGCTACAAGCACAGAGGCTCCATCGACACGACAAGGCGTGAGTATTTTTAACCATATTTAAGAATAATTGAAGCAGAAATCTCGCAAATTAAGGTAATCGATGGCGGTTCTAAGCCGCGGTGTGGGTATTTCTCTTTTGTTTAGCGGTTAAGGCCCCTCTGTTTGAGACTTGAAGGGGGGCCATGTTGTTGAGTGTTTGGCTGATGTTTAAGCTCAGACAACAGCAAGTTGGCAATTAGCTCTCTTGATAGCTGTCGTTGGTTTTAAATTGCTTGCTAATAATGCTAAACGTTACTGTACAATCACACCAACAACATTTATTGTCGTCACTTGTGACGGTGTCAACGTTAACAGTTGACCATTGTTGAATTCGCGATTTTAACATAAAAATTTAGCGGTACAAACCAATAATAAACACGCGCAGGCCCGGCATTTAGCATTAGTTCGTTAGCCGTTTATGTTGCTAATGCTAACCCCCGTTACTAACACAATTTAACGTCAGTCGTGCTCTATTTCAGATATTAAACATTCCTCTATTACGTTATTATACACAATAGAGATCTTAACAGCTCCACACTTGGGCATTTTCAACGGAAATTCCCAATAAAACCCGTCAAAGCTACTAAGCTGGCTTGGATATTAGCAACGGGCTTGTTACCTAGCTTAATATAAGCTTCTGGTTTTATTTATCATATCAATGATAACTAAATGGTGAGTGTAATTAGACTTTTTGTGCATTAAGGTTACATTTAGGTTAACATTTACCATATATAATGTATCCAACTGTTAGAATATTTAACCACTACCGCAATATAGTTGTAGCGCAGTGTTAGCTTAGCAATAGCTAAATGGAAGCTTGGTTACACTATATAGTTTTTTTTTTTGCTGCTTTTGTTTCTTATGTTATGCATTCCCCATGTCTGCCACATCACATTCCCAAAATAAAACTAGTTTCCTGGTGTGCAGGAAACACAATAAATGACATAAAAACCATAAACATTCATGGCTTAGAGTTAGCAGGTCAGGAATTAGTCTGAACCCAGCGAATACAATGAAATTACGCTCTATCTTTAGCTTTGTTTAGAGTGCATCATCCCCCAACAAACCCTGGGTTGTCTAAAGTATTAATGAAGTGCCTACAAGTGATGATTGTAATTCTTATTTAAAAAATTACATCTTTAATTTGTAAATGAGCATCAATATAGTCTATCTTGTTTGTGCAATGGCTTCTGGAATAACATTGCTATTGTATGTAAAGTTGATGCCACGTTGGAATTTTCCCCATTTCTAATTTTGAAGGGCTTGATATTTTTCATATTAATTTACCTCTAGTTATTTCTTAATGTTATTACAACTTTAAAAATATCTTGCTGTGACCCTTCTTTATCAACTGTTACCATTTTCTCCTTGTCAATAAGGTCAAAATTTACCTGCAGCAGTACTGTGGTTGTACAACTTAAGTGAAGCTAATACAAATGAGCAAAACATCAGGCCCACTATGAGAACTTTACTGTGTCTCCAACTGTCAGGATTTTTATGACAACACATTAACAAAACTGAAAATTGCAAAGTAAAAGCTGAGGTTTTTTTCTGCTCCTGAAATGTGGAATATATCGATAACTTATGGCATTTATTTATTTTCATACAAGCATTTAAGTAAAGAATAAACATTGTTTTGTAGCAAAATCTGGTTTGTCAGGCTATCTACTCCGTTAGCCAGACTGCAGCCAGCTGCTTAACTGACTGCTTATAAATGGCTTTAAAAACAGCTTTACCTTCTTAAGAGAGATTGGTGGCACTCCTTTAATTTCCATACCATGACTTTTCTCTCTTTTTTTTGTGAGGGAGAAACAAAATTGCTACTGACTTATTTATGCTTCATAAAGTTCCTCTGACAATCTAAAAAAAAAAGTCACAAAATCAGTGACATTGGGAACTTTTTTTTTTTTCCTAACCAACATCTCAAAAATCTTGGTATATGATGACAACAGTACATTTCCAATGTATTTTTCTTGAAGAATGTTGAGTTAAGCACATCAAGACAAGAAATTGTTTCCATTTGACTATCCGAGAACACGAGGGTGCAACAGTCTGACCTTTCACATATTGCGTTTTTCTTAGGCTTTCCCGTGGAATGAGCATTCCATGCAGCATCCTAGGCATGAATGACGTGGGTTGGCAGGAGACGAGAGGTGGGATGCTGCATGCAAATGGTGCTCCCGAATCAGGTGGTGTCCGGGTTCATGGCGGTGGGCCACTGACTGCGGTCGGGGGTGGTGGACAGGCTCCTGGGGGGCCACATTTACAGGGTATGGATAGAAGTGCTAACCTTACCCCAGGTACGCCGCAGCCTCCGCTCAGCGGAAGATCTCAGGACGACGCCACAGTTGGATACTTCTTTCAGAGACAACATGGAGAGCAACTTGTGGGTTGCACTCCTAACAAGCACCGTTGGCCAACTGGAGATGCTAATCATGTTGATCAGGTAAATCGTAACTAGTAATGTTCTGATCTACTCTTTATTACATGGACATAGGCTGGTAAATATCCCCTCCATTTTTTTCTTTTTTAACTTCTAATCTGCGTTTTTATTTCTGAACTCAATATTTTTGTATTAAAGGAATAAAATGCTTTTAAGTGCAGTTAAAAAACCAATGTGGATAAAAATAAATAAAATTGATTTTGTGGAACTGTAGATCTCGTAAAGGAGATTTTGTCTTAAAAGCAAAAGAACAAACCTATATATCGAATGACTGGGATAGATGATTTACAGTTTGGACGTCATTGTGGCATGGATTTCTACTCATGAGTTTTTCTCTGGTTCCTTTTTACAGTTTCAATGAACACATAACATTGAGTTAACTGCGTATCAAACAAATTCAAACACGTAGTTTGGACATTTTGCTCATCGTGTCCAATTGTAGGAACTAAGATCCTTCAATAAATGCATGTAAAATTGATCATCTGCGATTAATTCCTAAATGAAAGAAGTTTCTTAGAGTTCAACATAAATCATCTATTTTATGACCAGAAAATATCTGGCATTTAGTTTATTTTAAAAAAATATTTTACATGTACTTCAATGCAACACAATTATCTATTTTTTTAATGGTATCTTAGATTAGTATTAAAAGAAAGAAAACAGATGGTAAAACTTGAAAATATTTTTTGTGATATTGCAGCAAAATAAATGTTTTCTTACAAAACTGTGTTGTTTTTTTTAACATTAGGTTCGAACTGTAGATGAAATGAATTATGACTTTCAAGCTCTTGCTCTGGAGTCGAGAGGAATGGGAGAGGTAAGATATTTTAAATTAGATCTGTTATCCCTTCAGGATCATCTAATTCATTTTATCCCCAAAGAGAGAGACTAACTTCTGATCCTCTACAGCGGTCGAGAATACTTCCATAATTTAATCAGCATCACCTGGGAAAACAAATTGTTTTGACCTCTATTGAAAAATAAGTGTAAATTTCCCCATCCTACTATTGTAAAATCAATTTCTGCACATTCAGCCCAGCTCTACAGGCCGTTTTATTTTTTTTCTTCGTGCTACAGCTGATGCAAGGATTTGTGGTGTTGTTAAAACATTAATTATTGGTACACAAATTAATACAGAGGGTACTCTATAATTGGATTAAAAGTTGTTCCAATGGAGGAAGCTATTAGCTTTTTTGGGAGATCTCTGTATATATTCACACACATTGCAGTTCCTTCTTGCTTTAGTTATTAACAGTGGGAAAAATGTTTTATTCTGTCTTTCTTTAAGCTTTTGCCAACAAAAAAGATCTGGGATTCTGATGAGCTAGCCAAGGATGGGCGGAAAGGGATGCTTCTTGGTGAAGAATGGAGGGAGAATGCATGGGGATCATCTCGTAAGTGGCTTTTATATCCTTAACGATGCAAAAATTATTCCAGCAGCAGCTAACTAATATTTTTGTTATTGTAGAAGTAGTTGTAACAACTAATGTATCTTTTTTTGTCTAAATGCATAAACTAAAGAGCTAAAATGGATTCATAAGGAATTATTTACAATGAACTATTTATCATAAATGTGATATTGAAGCTTTAACATGAGTTTATTCTGTCCGGCTACCCGAAAGCAGATCAAAAAAATTGCTTTGCTTAGTTCTAGAAAATCCAATTTTCTCTATCATTCTTCTCATTTTTTGGACCTTTTTTCCAGATCATTCAGTGTCCCAGCCAATCATGGTACAGCGGCGGCCTGGGCAGGGTTTCCATGGGAACGGTGATACAAATTCTGTGCTTTCACCTCGCTCAGAAGGTGGAGGTCTGGGTGTGAGTATGGTGGAGTATGTCCTGAGCTCCTCCCCTGGTGACAAAATGGAAGGTCGCTACAGGAACGGCGGCTACGTAAGTTGCCACTTTTGTTTTTGTTTAATTATCATTTTATTTTGTCTGTAAAATGATTCTAAACGGAATCTCCAATCACAGGGTGGAGGAGATACTGATCAAGATGGAAGAGAGAAAAGTGACGTACAGGAGAAAGTGTCACCTTTTGAGGAAGACAAAAGCCCTGAGATGAAGGTGGGGGAGGACAACGATCCAGCTAAATCCAACGGAAGAGGTCTGCTAAACGGCATGGATAGAGACTGCAAAGACTTCAAGTAGGTCTTCTTGCCTTAACAGCATCCTACAGCAGTTTGTAGAAGTTGTTTTCCTTTTGAAAAATTTCAAAGCAATTAAATTAGGAATGCATCAGTCTGATTTCTGTAGCTCATGTCTGATTCACAAAGTTTTTTACCAGCGCAGATTTCAGTTATATTTTTAAAATGAACATACAAGACATTAGAACCTCAGTAGCATCTTTTTATCTTAGCCTCCCTATCTTGAGCAGTCAATTATTTATATTGGAAGCAAAGGTGTTAGTAAAAGAAGTCTGTAAAATGAGGTTTAATTGAGAACCTTTACTCGGTTAAAACAGTTTTCTTTGTCCATCTATGCGACCTCAGTGAGGCTCAAATGTCTAGCTTTCAGTCTTCTCCACTCAGTGCCAGCATTGTGGAGCTCAGTACCGCCTAGTCATAATAAACTATTGAAATCAGAACCTAGCTATTGCCAGAATACAACAATCCTAGAAACCAAAGTTTCATAACTTAAGTTGTTCCAAACTGATTCTGTACGGTCTACTAATGGTGCACCAATTGATATCAAAATAACCTTGATGTTCTGGTGATAAGTGCTTTTATCTATTGTCTTTAACACTATTTAACCTTTTCTTATGTGTTGGGCCAAATGTTATTATAAATGGGGTTAGAACAACAGCAAGATGTCTTAGGTGTCACTGCTTTGACACAGAACACGGAACATAAAATCTAGATAAGTTACTCTAGAACTTGGACCCATTCTAGACCCACTCTAGAACTTGAACCCATATCTTCAAGCCTGTTTGAGTTATCTGATTGTCTCTGTTGTCTGGTGTGGACTGTTTCTCTCCACCCTGTTTCTCCTGTCTCTTCTAAAACAAACATGTCACACCCAGATAACCGACCAGGCAACTTTCTTAAAAGAAAAGTGTCAAAGTAATTGTAGGCTTGTGTGTGGGTAAAAAAAAAAACAGTTGAAACAGTTTTTTAGTGAAATTATGGAACAATTTCTGTTTTCTACATAAAAATGTCTTTAATATCATGGCTACTTTATGCTTTGCTTTCGCAGTCCAATCCCTGGGAGCCGTCAATCTTCTCCCACTGAGGCTGTGGAGAGAATGGGTCCCACTCAGACGGGTTTGGAAATGATGGGGCAGCACCATCCGCATGTCCTCCAACAACAAAACCCAGCCCAGAACAAGGTTCCTAATGAGGACTTCCAGAGCCAGGAGGCCCAGAACATGGGCGGCATGGAGCAGGGGGCTGGCGTCGAGTCTTTACAGTTTGACTACGCTGGGAACCAGATCCAGGTCGACTCGTCAGGAACTCCAGTGGGATTGTTCGACTACAGCTCTCAGCAGCAGGTCCGTCTCGGAGCGGAGCGGATTTCTAAGATGTGTCCAGCTGTGTGCTCAGCAGATAACAATCCGTTACATGTCTGGGTTGTTTTCAGTTGTTCCAGAGATCAAATCCCCTGACAGTTCAGCAGCTCACTGCAGCGCAGCAACAGCAATATGCCCTGGCCGCAGCTCAACAGCAGCATCTCGGTACGATGGGCTGCTCTGCTCAGTGTCTACGTAATTATGCACACTTCAGCTACTTTGTGCTCTAATTTGTCTCGGTTGCATCGTGTTCTAAATGAGGTTTAATGTGGAAACATCAGCAACATCACTCTTCCTTATCTCCCAGCTGGACTCGCTCCTGCATTTGTGCCAAATCCTTACATCATTAACGCTGCGCCGCCCGGAGCCGACCCGTACACCGCCGCCGGCCTGGCAGCAGCAGCCACTCTAGCAGGTGATCGATCAGGCCACACTCATCCCATATTAGCTTCAGCTTGTTTTAAAATTCCTCAGATATTTTCCATGAATGGAACTTTAATGCAAACTTTTAAATTTTTATTCGCCCCTACCCCCCAGGCCCCACAGTTGTCCCACCACAGTACTATGGTGTTCCTTGGGGTGTGTATCCAGCCAATCTTTTCCAGCAGCAGGCAGCATCAACTGCCAATCACTCGGCTAATCAGCAAGCATCCAACCAGGGACCAGGACCAGGCCAGCCACAGGTAAGAAAGGAGTTCTACTTCCTGTTTTAAACATTTTTGATTCCAGGTACACTTTTTCTACTCAGAATTTGGATAGTAGGCTGATTACAGCTTTTCATAGGGAGTGTTTTATTGTTTTGACCAAAAGGAACAGACAAATTTTGTTTAAAAGTTTCAGGAAGATTTTTTTTTTTACCCCAATGAAGAGTAATTATACACTATGCAGATGTATTCACTGTCTAAACCACACATTTCTTGTTTTTGTAAAAGAAAACGCTTTTTGTTATCTGAAGTGCATGAAATCTAAAATCTTTTATGGTACTTTTGGCTTTCCTAACCAGTGCTTCTTGATACAAACTGTACTGCTACAAAGTATTATTGGATTATTGACACAAGTTCAAGATTTAAACTTTTAATTATAACATTCTGAGGACTCATAAGTGATTATTGTTGTATCCATTGCCTGCATGCAACCTTCATGTTGCAATTTAATGTGACAAACCATCAAAAGAATGGTTTGTCACAAGGCAAACCATACCTACAGACTTGTGTGTATATATAGTGTGTTGGTATATAAATATATGTATGCATATATGTATATATAGAATAGGTAATCTAGACTAAATATTCATGCAGCTGTTCTATGAAAACAAGCAAAAACACAAAAAAAACATAAGAGGTTGTTAAAGACTTGAGGCCTGGGCAGAGGTTGACCTCTAAATATACACCCAGAGCCACATTGGTTAGTGAGGTTAAAAGCATATCCATGCAAGAATGGCCTAGTCAAAGTCTAATCATCGTCTATGGATGGTCTGCATTTTGCTGCTTAGCTGTACAAAGCTGGCAGAGACATGTCCTTAAAAGACTTGCAGGTCTGAGAAAAAGGTGTTTCAACAAAAGATTTACTCTTGGGGCTCAAATGATGATGATAAAAAAATAACACTTGGTAAAGCATCATCAAACCATTTTTATATTTTCTTCCACATAATTATGTGAAATGTGAAAAAATCAACAACTGTTTCCTAGAAACTGTCAGAGCCGTCTGAAAACCTGATATTCCGGGTCAAGCACACAGACTTCAATTCTAAACTGTATTCATGTTTCATATTAACACCTTTTGAAATAACAAATGCTGTTTGTTTTTTATGGGTATGACTTGCCTAAATGTGGGTGTCAATCGTTGTTTTGTGGGTTTTTTTTCTCTTTTCTTTTTTCTTTAACTACCAACCTATCAGGGGTCTACAGATGAAAAATTTCTCTTGTGGCTAAATATGTTTAATATGCACTGTCCTTTATGAAATAATTTCAATTCAACCTTTCAACCACTTATGTGATTAAAACAGTTTAATTTAGGTTAAAAGGACAGAAAAGTGAAGGTTTGCATTTCAAGGAGTGAGTTACCACTAACACATGACTGAGTTAGTGGGAGAAAAAAAAACATAACATTTTTCTCTTATCTCCTTCAGGTGATGCGCACAGGAACCAACCAGCGACCTCTTACACCGGGACAAGGCCAACAAAGTCAGCAGGAGTCGTTAGCTGCAGCTGCTGCTGCAAACCCGGCCCTAGCTTACGCAGGAATGCCTGGTTAGTACAAGGCTTTATGCAGGCAGGCACAGGCTGGCCATCTTTAATAACCATTTGTTCTCTCTTTGTGATTCTAAAAGAGCAGCGCGGTTAAGACGTTAAATTTAATTCATGCCAACATTAATCTTTTATTTTTATTAACATTCGTTTTTATTTACTGCCCAGGCTACCAGGTGTTGGCCCCTGCCGCCTATTACGACCAAACTGGAGCCTTGGTAATGGGCCCTGGAGCTCGGACTGGTCTGGGCGGCCCTGTTCGTCTCGTACAAACCCCCCTCCTCATTAACCCAGCAGCAGCGCAGGCTGGTAAGAGCGTGTCCTCCTCTGCTATAGACGTTGGCGGGCAGAGTTTTTGTGGTTCATGAAATAAATCCAACTAACACCAACGTTTATCGGCAGCAGCCGTATCTGCATCCGGCTCCGGTAACAACATGTCTGGACCCCCAGCCAACGGTCTGTACCGCTCCATGCCTCAACCTCAGCCTCAGCCGCAGCAGCAGCAAGCACCCCCACCCAGCAGCGGCCTGACCTCCAGCTCGTTCTACGGTTCTGGATCGGTCCCCAACACCTCCCAGAGCAGCTCTCTTTTCTCTCATACCTCTGGTGCGCCGCCCAGTTCCTCCCTGGGCTTCAGCAGCACAGGCGGCTCGCTCGGTGTGGGTCTGGGCTCTGCCCTCGGAGGTTTTGGCTCTTCAGGTCAGTGGATGAACAACAAGCACAAAAATCAGCATCTTAATGATTTATCTCCAATTTATCAGTGGCATTGCGTTTAGTTTTGTTTTAGGTCAAGGTTTCTAACTTTGGTCCTGTGTTTTTTTGGTTGTTTTTTTCCCCCAGTGTCCAGTTCAACCAGTAGCAGTGTGTCTCGCAGGGACTCTCTGTTGGCGAGTTCTGACTTGTACAAGCGCGGTGGCAGCAGTTTAACCCCTATTGGTCAACCATTTTACAACAGCCTGGGTTACTCCTCTTCACCCAGTCCGATTGGCTTAACACCAGGTCACTCCCCGCTCACTCCTCCACCCTCCCTGCCCTCTTCTCACGGGTCATCCTCCAGCCTTCACCTAGGTAAGCATACGGATGCTGAAACGTGATTAATCGATTAAAATCATTTTCAACTAATTTAGTAATTGATTAATCATTAGCTGGACTATACTGACTCAAAAAGGACCATTTGCTAAAGAAACAACAGACTCGGAGCATTAATTAAGCCAAAACTGTATGAAGTGTACATACATTTTGCATTTCAGATTACAAAAACAACCTTTTTAAATATTTTAGGTGGATTGACAAATGGCAGCGGGCGTTACATTTCTGCTGCTCCAGGAGCCGAGGCCAAATATCGCAGTGCTGGCGGCACGTCCAGCCTGTTCAACTCCAGCAGCCAGCTGTTCCCGCCCTCTCGACCCCGCTACAGCCGCTCTGATGTCATGCCTTCTGGACGCAGCCGCCTCCTCGAAGATTTCAGGAACAACCGTTTCCCGAACCTCCAGCTCCGTGACTTACCAGGACACATGGTGGAGTTCTCTCAAGACCAGCACGGATCCAGGTAACTGACTAAAACTTTAAGTTTTTAACTTGAATTTTTTTTTATTGAAAAGAGAACAAAACAATGTGACCGTTACTTCTGATTATTGTGTTGCCACTAGGTTTATTCAGCAGAAGCTGGAGAGGGCCACACCTGCTGAGAGGCAAATGGTGTTTGGAGAGATTCTTCAAGCAGCATATCAACTAATGACTGATGTGTTTGGAAATTATGTCATCCAGAAGTTCTTTGAGGTTTGGAAACATTTTTTTTTTTTAATCACTACTACAATGAAGTTTTATCTTTTTGCATAATATGTCTACTGCAATGGTTTTTTTTATTTTTCACAGTTTGGAAGTGCAGACCAGAAGCTGGCTTTGGCAACACGCATTCGGGGGCATGTCCTACCCTTGGCTCTGCAGATGTACGGCTGCAGAGTCATTCAGAAAGCCTTGGAGTCCATTTCCTCAGACCAGCAGGTAATTGTAAGTGAGCTTTTACTCTTCTAACAGTTTTTCTATTTAATTTGTGTATCTTTTTCACACACTTTAACTTTAATTTAACCATGATATCTCCTCCTCTTGGTTTGTGTTTTTGTTTATTTTTCTCCCCTCAGAGTGACATTGTTCGCGAGTTGGACGGCCACGTGTTAAAATGTGTGAAGGACCAGAACGGGAACCATGTGGTGCAGAAATGCATTGAATGCGTCCAGCCTCAGGCTCTGCAGTTCATCATTGATGCCTTCCAGGGACAGGTAGCATTATTGCTATTTTATTATTTTTTTATACAAGTTTATCAGCATCAACAAAAGCTCAGCCCCCATTTTGTATGTTTAATGTTTTTAATATCAATGCCACACTTAATATTTAATTTTATTTTAGAATTATGTTTAATTTAATTAGGCAAAGAGTCTCTGCCAGGAATTATCTCAAATGATCAAAATCCTGCATATTCAGCTTTATTTTTAGGTGGCCACTGATGAATGGAGTGAGAGCAGTTAGTCACTCAGACCCTAATTAATAAAATCAGTCTCGATCATGACCCCGATATTAATTAGGACTGAAACGATTAATCATCATGATGAATAGATTTTTGAAATAGTCGTCACCTAATTTAGTAATCGATTAACTGGAGTATAGAGACTGAAAAAGGCCAATTGCTAAAAAAAAAAAAAACTATATTCTGAGCAGTAATTAAGCAAAAAATAATAATTACACATTTTGCTTTTACAATATTAAAGAAAAAAAGCAACTTTGACAAAATGTCTTACCTTAGTAAGGAGTTGAATTGTTTATTTGCACATAATGTATTTCTAATATTGTATAAAACAGTCTTAATTGAAAAATCTGCAGAAAAATTGCCAATTTTTTATTGTTTACTTTAACCAATTGTCAGGATAACCAAAATAGTTAGTTGCAGCCCCACTATTAATGCTTGTAATCAGATTACTTTAGTCTGAAAACTGAGTGTATTTACAGCTGCTGAATATGTTTAGGTTAAGTGTTATGTAGCTAACTGGAAGTAGTTCAAAAAGTGTTTTGGCTTTATTTCACACTAATTTTAGCAATTTCATTTATCATTTTTAATGCTCTTTTAAAAAAAACTAAATCCTCTTGTTTTGAAGGTTTTTGTTCTTTCCACACATCCTTATGGGTGCCGAGTGATCCAAAGGATTTTGGAGCACTGCACTCAGGAGCAAACTCTGCCCATCCTGGAGGAGCTGCATCAGCACTCTGAACAGCTGGGCCAGGTGAGCACACCCACTCCGTAGTTTCAGATTCACCCCTGGAAGCTGTAACGTTTGTTTGCAAGGTGCGACGCCAGATGCGTCCTGTGGTCTCTGCATGTCTCCTCCATGTTTGAGCATTTCACTGTCATTGTGGTTTGATACGTGTAAAAGTCTAAAGATGAATGTAATTGAACTGTTAGCTGTCATGACATCTTGATGTGATTATTTAAACATCCACCCTGCCCCCCCTCACTTATTCCATCTAGAAATATCAAGGCGTTTCATTGGAGATGACACCCAAAACATATTATACAGTGTCCCGTGATGCACTGTTCAAGGTCAGAGCAATTTGCCTCTCTTGCGGATGTCCCCATTCTCCTCTCCTGTTTCCTCCTTTTGTTTTTCCCATATATTCTCCAAAAATGTTAACATTTAGTTATCAAACTCTCAACTTTCACAAACCTCTTTTTAACCCACTGAACAGCATTTTTATTTTCTTTTGCTTCCTCCCTTCTTGCTCACATGTCTGTCTCCCCGCATTTTGCCCGCAGCACATTCTGATCAATCTGTTTTCTTCTCTTTGTTTTGATTTGTTGAAATGACCTTATTGGAGCGTCCTGAAAACGTCAAAGCTCTAAATTTCCAAAAAGAAGCAACACAAATGTATTTAAACAGATTGATCTAGAAATGAATGTGAGGGCAAAAAAATAAAATAAAAATCAAGGTGGAGACTACAGTGGCTTCCAAGCAAATGACTGCTTTAATAAAACTGGCAATTGAGTCTTTGTTTATTGCTTGGTGAGGGTGAGTTTTTGTCTCCATCTTGCCACTAAAATCACACCCATAACTGACTATCACCTATTTCTGAAGGGGCAAAGATGCTATTGGTTGCATTGTCTGGTCAGCAACCCTCCAAACCAGCAGCATCTATTTTGTCTGACCTTCCGCAGTGATGTAGTATTCGACATACTACAAATGGGGGTGTCACTCATTTGTCAGCCTGTAGAAATGCATGATTATTTCTCACCAGTTGAAACCAGTGGTGAAAATATTTTTTGCATGATTGTGAATTGAAATTAAAATTGTGTCTCTAAGATTTTTTTCTGTTTCTGTTTTGAGTAATTCCGTTTTAAACTGCTCTGGTTGCGCTCACGTCTCCGCTGCCTCCTGCAGGATCAGTACGGTAACTACGTCATTCAGCATGTGTTGGAGCACGGCAGACCCGAGGACAAGAGCAAGATAGTGGCAGAGGTTCGAGGAAAGGTTTTGGTCCTGAGCCAACATAAATTTGCGAGGTAAGTGGGAACAAAGAAAAACCCAGAGCCACTAGTTTTAATTTAAGCTATTTCTGGTTAAATTTTCAGCAATATTTAAATGATTTCACCGATTAAAAAATAAATAAATAAATAAATACTATGAATGCTTGAAGTGCTTCTAGTTTATACTGCACTCATTTGTTATATCTGTGAGTTGCTTTGATGGCAAATGTTGAATTTATTTTAAATTACAATGAACTTCCTACAAGCTTGGCATTTCATAAATCCCAATTTCTTAAAAATGAAATCTTCATAAACAAAAAAAAATTATTGAATTGATAAAAAAAAAAAAAAAAAAAACATCTGAGCCCTTTACAGTGAACTTAATCGCATTAAAAATAAACTAGGTCTCTGCAGAGTCCTGATGAGGTCTTCTACGGTGAATCAAGAACTCATCCTGTCTCTCATTATGCAGGATGAATCGTGAGAGCTCTTTGACTATTTTGAGTTTCTGAAAACCTGCTGTGGTTAGATTGTGGTGGATAATTATATGGTGGTGGCAACATATCTGGGTCTGATCAGCCTACACTTGGCCGAGAGCGCTCATGGTAATTTAATGTAACATTCTTTGCAGTGCAAAAGGAATCTCTCCAAGCAGCTGAAATGAATAATCCACAATCTTTATTTGGATAAATAAGGTGCTACGAGCTGGACACATGGGATAGGTAGAGCAGCGACCACACCTCCAAATTGCATATAGCCCCGTCCACCAAAGGAAATCATGCTCTTTAGGCTGCAATCAAAATGTAGCCTAAAGAGCTGCAAATCAGTTGTGGAGTTGGATTTATCAGACTAGTGGTGGGGGGGAAAAAGTGAGCCATTGCACTTTTAAGAGTCGCAGCTCAACTCAGCATGATTGATGAAAAACAGCTGTTGGATTTTATGCGCATGGTTGCGTTTAACTGCACTTGTTGGAAGCTCTGCACAGACTTCAGTGCTTGATTGCAATTATTTGTATGGAAACTCCTTAATGAGGAAATGTTTATAGTGCAGATATGACGCATGTAGTGATGGGACAGTCAGGAAGGCAGCGGGGGGAGAAGTGATTTAGTGAGGGCCAAATACGCAGGAGCATCGGAGTTTCTTGCAGTCAAACTTTCTTGGAGGTTCTGAAGTTGGTAGAGGTGAAGTTTGTTTAAATGTTGGAGTGCACTCGGTAGTCCTACAAAGAGCAGTAATCATTTGCGAAATAGGTTTATCTAATTGATAATCTGCAATAAGACACGAAGGTGAAACACTTTGTTGGATCTCTGTCAATTGTATTGACCACATATCGGGGAAGGAAAACATCCAGACCAGATTTCACCTTTACACTTAAACCGTGCCCTCGCTCTGGTGTTGATTTGTCTGTAACAGTACCTCATGTGTCCCCAGTAACGTCGTGGAGAAGTGTGTGATCCACTCCTCGCGTGCAGAGAGGGCCCTTCTGATAGACGAGGTGTGCTGCCAGAAAGACGGGCCCCACAGCGCCTTGTACACCATGATGAAGGACCAGTACGCCAACTACGTTGTCCAGAGAATGATTGACATGGCAGAGCCTGCTCAGAGGAAAATCATCATGCACAAGGTAAGCGCAGCGTGTGTGAGCAGTGCATGACGTCATAACAACATGTCAGTCATCCAAAGCAGAAGGGCAGCTGCTCATGACTCAGTTCCCCTCACCTTTTAAGCTACATTCTCAAAAGCTTAAGAGATCTTAGCCATCTTTCACAATCACCTGCTGTTCTGTGCCACTCCTTTTTTCCCCCAACAAGTAAAGGCATAACATGACACCTTTTTTTTTTCTCTCTCCTTTGAAGCAATAGTCAAATAAATTGTTGTGAATAAAATTTTATAAATCTGTGTTCACAAGGCTAATCAGTGATTCATTTTTAGAGTTGAGAAAAGTTTGAAGAGTTTGTGAAATTTATGTCTGCAAGTGATTCAAGGAAGTAGTAATTATGATGTATTTATTCAACTTTTTTCTAATTTATCATTCCATCTCGGTCTGCAGAAATAAAAATGAATAAGAAGAAAAAAAAGTTATGATTTACAAAGCCAAAACTCTCTGATGTTTATCAGAAATATCTGGTATTTTTCCCATTTCTGTCTTGTTTTGAAGTTGAATAATAATTGTATTTTTTTCTAATGGGTTTTCTTGTGTCTCCTCGTCTTAGATCCGGCCTCACATTGCCACTTTGCGCAAGTACACATACGGGAAGCACATTCTGGCTAAACTAGAAAAGTACTACATGAAGAGCGGCGGCTCTGAACTCGGCCCCATCGGCGGCCCCACAAACGGACTGATGTAATCGACACTCTGGGTCCCCTGAAGAAGCGGAGGAGTGTGAAGCCCAAACCCCCTGTCCTGTGAGACCTTGCTCCTTTAGCCATAGGCCTTTGATGCGATCGGTCATCCCTTTTCTTCTCTGGGTTGGGGGGCTATTTACCAAAAACAACAAAAAACAAAAAGACAAGTCAATTTCACCTAAGAATGCTGTGACAACTGACCCCTGCCACTCTGCCACCCCTGAAAAAGAACCCAGGGGCTGCACAGTCAGCAGGCTACCTTCTGATTTTTGTTTAGGTTTTTTTTTTCTTTCCTGGGTAAAGCACAAGCCCGTTGTTAATGATGTAATCGATGTATTTGACTGGTTTTCATATTGTACATTTAATTTTTTTTACCTTGTAAATTCTCTGTAGAAAAAAAAAAAGAAATTATTACACATTTGCTGAAATTTAAAATTCTTACAATTAACACCAGCAAGTGACTTTATAAAGCAAAACTGAGTGATTCTTTTGAAACACAATTCCTATTGTTTTTCTAGCCAGAATTAATATGTCAGCTGTCCTGATGGAGCTCTAGGTGATTGAATTTTATATTTGTATAATATCCCACGCACAGTACAAGTGTTTTTTCACATGCCAAAGCAGCTAAATGAGTTAGTTTTCAAACGGCACTAAAGATTATGGATTTTTTTGGGGGGGTGAGCAGTGTGTGCCACAGTCGCCCCGAGGTCCTCCAGACCCCTTTTTTCTTCAGCTCGCCGTTGGGGATTGGTGCTTTAGTCTTGGGTTCATGTTCCACTTGTGGCTTTTTCTCGCCTCCAGACTTTGTCGGGGGAGCCGCGTGTTTACTCCAGCAGCTCCGAGTCGGCCTCGCGTTTCGGTACTATGGACAAGTCCGAGCTGCTGCATTCATGGAGCCCCCGTTCTTTTGAGCCGTTCTTCTTACTCTCATGCAGTTTGTCGTTCTGGGGTTAATGAAAGTAAAAAAAAAAAATAAATAAATAAAGAGCTACAAATTGATTTAAAAAAAAAATAAAAAAAGAAGAAGTGGAGCATGAGGTTTGGTTGTACAGCAGGTTTATTCTTAACTTGAGAGCTTTTACCTAGGGGATAGCAGGGTTGGGGGGCAGGAAATGCGTTCGCATGCCTTGACGGGTTTTAATCCTTGGAATGATTATTTTGTTTTGTTGTTTCTTTCCCCCCCCCCCTTTTTTATCATGTTTTGTGTAACATCTGTCTCGTAGTTGGAGATGATTACTGCCCTAGAAAACAGTATATTTACGTACTGAATAATCATCTCTTGCGTAGAAGTAGTTGAGCGACGTATAGCATCTTTATGTACGAGTAAAATTGTTGCTTATTAGGTGGGATGGAGGCGGCTTGCAGTGAGGATGAAACTCCCACCGATTAGAAGGTCAGAGCAGAGTCCAAAAGACAGGAAAGGGATAAAAAAAAAAAAAGTGATGTGGAGCTCATCCCATCTTTTTGTCCGAGGTGAAATGAACTAGAAGTAGTGAGATGATTTAAGGAAAGGGATGTTTAAATAACTTTTTGTATCTTTTTTTTTCCTTTTTAATATATAAATATATATAAATAGGGTTTTTTTTTCATTTGGTTGGGTTTGCAAGTGCAGCGGTGGAGGCCGGCGAAGGCCATCAAGACTTATACAATTCACCTGTAATGCTCGTAGTGATGGCTTCTTTGCTTCTTATGAATTGTAGATTTCATGTAGTATATGTGCAGTTAATAAGTGTAAGATTATTAGTTAAATCAAAAATATGTTTAGCTGTGGTGTTTTTTTTGACAGGCTTTGCTCTAAATTTGTAGTGATGCTTTTATTTCGTCTGTACAGTTGTACATTTGTAAACGTTGATGCTGTAAATGGGATGTCTTTTACACTTTGAGAGGAGAAAAAAAAAAAAGAAGCAAAAATTGTGCATTTAGATATGTGTGTGTATATTCATCACTCCTTTCCCCTTGAATATAATGTATACAGTTTTATTTGATCAAGTGGTATTTTAAAAGGAAAAAAAAAATATGGCTTTGCAATCTGGCATGATTTTTTTGTTTGTTTTTTTGTTTTGTTTTTTTAATCTGTTATGGAAAGGCCAGCCTCTATTTGTACTGAAGCTGAAACATCAACCGTTTGTCTCTAATTTGTGACAGTCTACTAAAATCGAGGTTGCATTTAGTCCTCTCTGCTACCATGGAAACTTCACAAGATATGACGAGAATTATTTTTGTACAGATGAGTGCTGTGTTTTGGAACAGCCACAACCTTGTAAGCAAAAGCAATGTAAAATATTGTCAATTATATAAATATGAACATATGAGTTTTTGTCACACTGTCAGTCATGTACATTTTCAGGTGGCCTTATGTACATTTCCAGATGTTAGATGAAGAAAACAAACTCATTTTTTTTGGAAGCAGAATTGTGACTATGTATGATTAAATTGTTCTTCTAACATTTCAATCCATTTGTTGTGGTTCTTCAGTTTTTGAGTTGGGGGGGAAAAGGGGTTCAAAGTGCAGCATGTGGGCCATTTGTGACCTTAATAATACGTGTCTCTGGACTGCAATTAAAGACTGGTAAAAAAAAAGTTTGATATGCCAACAGAGGGAGCAGATTTTCTTTGATACTTCTCAAAAAAGGCACTGGCCATTTTAAAAACTTAATAGAAAATGATAGCTGCAACAACACAATGTATTTCTTTCCTTAGACTGTTTTCACTGCTTTAATTTTAATTTTATAGCCAACAGGACTACAAATATTTTTTTTTTTGTCAAAAAACAGACTTAGGCACTTCTATTCATTAAAGTTGTCAATGCAGCAAGCATTTCTTGACAATGCCTTTTTTTAAATATCCCATAAAGGAAAATGTATCCATCCTCTTTTTTTTGTAAAAGTTTATTTACTTTGAAGCCTAAACACAGGAATAAAGCAGTTTTAAATGTAGGAGATAATCAAAAAATATAAGTTGTAATCTTTCAAACGACCATGTTACATTTGCAACTCCAAACAATTTCATTTAGGTGAACTGCCTGCAGAAATGGACCTTTGAATGGTGAAGCTTTCAGACCTCTGTCCTATGGCCATTTCTCAAAATTGGGAAGTCATGATTACATAGCATTGAGGTAATGCAGATTTGTTCTCATGTGGATCATCTTCCTCATATTTATAACGGAGCCATAATTTAAAAAGCTTTGAATAACTGGAACATCTACCACACATCAAGGAAGGTAAAATAAAAACCTGACTCTAGGGGAAAACACTTCATGCACATCGTTTAGCATACTAATAATGGAGGATGTGTGGGGATGTTGCTCAAAAGAACAACTGTTAGACTGCACTACAGCAGAAACTCTTTAAAATACTACACATTCTTAATATATATATA
>NW_006799940.1:4204812-4251925 GCF_000485575.1 Poecilia formosa
ATATAATTCTGGTGCCTTTGAGCCAAAACATACACCGACAATTGCCCACAGCTTTTGTGCAAGTGATTTTAATCAAAGTTAATTACTTAATGCGCGATGCAACCAAAGTTCTCAGAATAAAGGGTGATTTTTTTTATTCAGAAAGAAAAGCAGAGTATTATGTTTCTGCTGACGTTATTTTAAGCCCATCTGCATGTCAGTAAATTGTACAAGGCGCTGTTTATTGGCTTACAAGCCAACCTTTATTAAAACAGTCTCCTCCCATCAGGTACAGTGTGTGATCATTTTCACGGTGGGTGGGGTTTATGAGGTCGAAACCAGCTGGATCAGTAGACAGTTTTTTATTTATTTATTTTTTTATTATAGTTCTTCTACACGGAGCCGAGAGACTCGTTGACAAAGGGGACTCTAACTCAGCCTAAAGATGCGGTTATCACTGACGGTGTCCGTGGTTTTAGCACTGGGATTAATCCTTCCTGAAAGGGTGTCGGTAAGTCACCTTCTGCCTTTCAATCTTATTAAACAGAGGAGACATGGTGGTTACCTTCGTCTCACGCTTACCTCTCTCACTTCCTGTTCAGCAATAACTTCGAGCCAAAAATGTCTCCGAGTTAAAACAGTTTGGAAGTTTTAAACTTCCCAACTAAAGCTACATTTCAGTGACTGAAGGCACTCACTGGCTTATTCAAATCTACTTTTACGACTTATGCTGTTTTTCATTATTATTATTATTATTGTTGTTATTGAGAAGGTCGATGTGCTGACTCATATAATGCTATTTGTTCACGGGCCAGGCTTAAACAAAAACAAAAAACACAGATCATGGGCAAATAAATATTATAATAAAAATCTAATTTACAGAAAAATAACTATGTATTAATTTCACTGACATTTTATGGACCAAAAACGATTGATCACATATTTTTAATGAAGTGCAATTAAATAAATATATGTGAGAAAACTTGTTTTTTATTATTCTGTAATGTATGCACTTATATATTTTTAGAACTCAAAAGAATGCTGTCCTGACACACCTTAAGTTTTTCATTCACAGATCTTGCAAAAATATAAATGCAAGTCAGATATATACATCTGTTATATGCTTTACTAATCATATGTTTTTAAACCTAAATAGTACACTTCACTTTAAAGTTTTAAGAAACTTTGAATTGAGGAAATTCAAGGTTTATTTGTTTTGTTTTTTGCTTTGTTTTGTTTTTTGCTGTCACAACGTGCCAGTTAGAAATGGCTGACCTCTCACAAGTCATAGATTTGTTTCTTAAGTTATAGCCACAAAACTGAAAGAAGATGTTTGATCACATTTTCTTTGCTATGCTTTGAATTGTAACTTAAAGCAAAACGGAAAAATGTGTGCTTATAGGGATGTTTTTTTATTTTTTCCATGCTTCGGCCTCAATCTTCAGTATATTTTATTAGAATTTTATGTGACAGACCAGCACAAAGTAACACATATTCAAAGCATCTTTGAAAAAATACTTTTATTTCAGTATTACCTCTTAATTGCAATTACATCTGAATTTTAACCAGGCCATCATAACATAAGAAGGTGCTTAAATCTAAGCAGTTCTTTTGAAACTCTGGTTGTTTACGGTCATTCTCTTAATGCTCCAGTTTGATCTTTGCAGCCTCAACCCTTTTTTTTAATTTTTACCTCCAGTATTGTTAATGCATTTAATTCCATCCATCTGCTCATCAATATTAACCAACTTGCAGCTTCCTTATCCCTGCTAAAGAAAAGTATCCCCACAGCATGATGCTGCCATCACCCCGGTGTGTTCAGGTTGATGTCCAGGCTCAGTTTTCATTCTACATCGTGCAATACTTTGTGTTGGTGCGTCACAGATAAATCCCAATAAAATATGTGCAAGTTTAGAAGATGTAAAAGGGTGTGGATAGTTTGGAACTGCACTATAGTCATAAGCAGTTTCTGTAGCTTCTCTAGGTTTATTGTAGAGCAGTTAGTGGGTGTGGGAAGTCTGACACAGATCATGACGTCCTATGATATTTTCCTGATAAGTATGTGCTGCTCTTACAGTTTTATGATATGCATTTCTCCATTTATCAGTTCTTTACGGACCACATGTAAACAATATTTAAACATCTATAATTATGTTTGCTTCTGGTTTGCAAATTAATTTGCAAAACCCCCCAAAATTGTGGCTAACTTAAATGAGTGGAGTTATGCAATCACCCACTGTTATCTGCTCATGAGTGTTTACTGGTGATGACTATCTGATCATTATGGGATTGTCAGGGGAAGTTTGTCTCCTTGGCAATATTCATTTCCTTATTGCTTTGTTATCTTCCTTATAACCTTGTATTATTCAGTGACTTGTTTATATGCTAAAAATATTCATGTTTTTCTTCCATGAAATAAGCTTTCTGGACCTCCAGAGGACTGGGAGGGATCTGGATATGACCTGGATGGTTCTGGTTCCGGAGATGATCCAGAACAAAGTATATTCAAGCGCTTCCTTTGACCGACTATTATAAAGAATCACTTTCATTTCTTTCACTAAATATTCTCAAAACATGTTTGTCCTTGTTTCTTATTTGTTTTCTCGCCTGATGAAATTACAAATCTCCAAAGAAGGGACCAACAACAATCCTGACCCGGATATTGTACCAAACCCTGTAAATGGAAACACAAATTCTGCCAAAGTATGACCCATTTAAAAAAAAAAAAAAGATATATCCTGCTTCATTGCATTTGATGTGGTTGATTATGCAGGAAATTATGCAATGTCTTTCTGTTTTGCTTTAGAGCTCGTCAGTGCTGAATGTGGGGAGATCACACAGGCATGACGGAGACGCTGCAACAGAATTGATTGTTATCTCAAACAACAACAGCTTACTGGAAAACAAGGAGATCGTTGCAGGTACTGCGGGATGCATGCACACCGAAAGTGATAAAGCTGTAAAGTGTGAATTTGAATTTAGCTCAGTTTGCTTGGTTTGCGTCCACAGTTGCCACTGCGGGGGGAGTAACTGGAGCAATAATAGGAGTTCTGCTATCAGCGATCCTGATTTACAAATGGAGGAAGAAACACAAAGAAGAACATATTAAGAACAAGGCTTCAAATGAAGAATACCACAAACCCACTCGGGAAGTAACTTTTATTTAACTGTCACATCCAGGTTGGATTGAAATCTTTAAAACACCACAAGGTGTCTCCGTCCTCCTGATTGTGGAGAGCTGCTATTAATGAATTTTCTCAAAGGAGAAAATTATCAAAAATTATTCACACCCTTTCACTTTCTCCTACATTAACAGTTTTCATTCTAAAATAGTTTTTGAGTACTTAAGAGCCTAGATTTTTACATCCTTTCACGGATTTTTGCGTCAACACAATCTCAGAGGTCTACTGACCATTCTTTTGAATTTGTTGGTTGAGTTCTGCTATACGAATTGTCAACCTTGAGACCTTTTTATGCGAGATTGTACATTTCCAAATCATATCCGACATATTAAATTTAGCAGAGGTGAAGATGCATCGAGATCAGTTACAATAATGTTAACATTTTTAGATTTTCTTTTTACAAAAACGCCATAAAAAATGTGAATTATTTTTGTGCAAATTTTCCATAAAAAATAAAATCTATTTTGGGATCAGACTGTATTGTAGCAAAATAAGTGGAAAAAGAAGGGGTGTGAATACTTCCTGGGGGCACTGTATCTGTTAATATAACGTTGTCTGTGATAAAACATGATTAAAATGTTTCAAGGACCTCATTCTGCCTCTGTTTTAGAAATATCTAATATGTGTATAGTTTTCATTAGAAGTATAAAGATCAATAACTGCTAAGCTAAGCTTTGACTATTTATCCTGGATTTTGTCTGTTCTGTATAATCCTTTACATCGGTTTGAAATGAGATGCAATGCACGATTTGACTTATCAGTCAGTAGCAATTTCTATTGTTTTTGTAGCACAATATAAGGCATGAAGGAAAAATGGGGGGACTTGTGGCAGCTTGTATCTCTTTTTCAGAGCCTTTTAGGTTTTTACTACATTAAAATGTTGTTTGTGTTGTCACTGAGATTCCTGAGAAATAGTAATACCTAGATTTCTAGTGAAATCTCAGTGCTCTTTTTGCACGTTCCAGATGTTGGTTTTATGTATTTTTGTTTGCTTTCTTTCACTTACAAAAATAAAATTATGGTGTCATTAAAAGTCAGAACTAATGGGTAGTTGTTTGATTCTATGCATTTTACGTACAGTTGTGTATGGGCTGATCTGTGCTAAAAGGGCGGTGCAAAAATGTTCACCATTACCCTTTATTTTGCTAAATTGTACAATATAAGTTAAAAAGTCTTCAGTATAACTGGATTTTTAATGTTTTATAAGGTACTACTTCCTGTATAATGTCTCTCTTAGTGTGCATGATTTAATTGATGTGCCTTAATATATTGCATGAAAACTTATAAGAATTGACAATTTGTGCAATATTAAAACTGTGTGATCATTTTTTTTCTCACATTTTTGTTTGCACTTAAAGAAATGGGAACAAATCTTGTCTTAAGATGCTTAAAGTAGTTTTTGTGTGAATGCAATGCTTGTTCATCACTTGAATTGTGAACTCTTGAGGCTGACTGTGTGTTGTGAGTCCATGCAAACAAAAATGCATTATTCTGGAAATAGTCAGCTATCTGGACTGGACGTAAAAAAGAAAGAATAGTAAATATCTCCTGAGAAAAGTGTTAAGACTTAAAAATAAAGTTTGTGTAACTGTTTCTCAGGACCAAGTGTCCTTAGAACCAAGAAGATCATATTATGCAATTTAATGTTGTTATATTTAATAAATCAAAATGTCAAAAGTTAATTAATTTTAGGCATTCAGTTCACAAAGTGAAACATATTTCATGTTTTCATACAGATAACAAAACCTGGTGATTATGACAGTATCACATCATACTAAAAAAGCAAAACAAATTTAATACAGAAATATGGGCTTAATGAAGAAATATGTTTAATACCTTCTTAAAAGTTATTTTCAAAAGATATTTCACAGTTGATAAAAGCGTGGCAAGCAGATGGCCACTGGTACTGAGCCTTTAGGCAAGAATTGTTGTGAATTTGCACTTTATAAATAAAATACATTTAATTTGAGATACTTTACAGAGTTTTCCATCAAAAGATTTAACAATACTTCTTTATATTAATCTTTATTACTCAGAAGATCATTATTCATCAAGCTTAACATAAAGTTATTCGTCCTTACAATGGTTGTTGGTCCTCCACCCACGACTGAACTACACGAGTCTGGTAAAAGAACAACTAATCCCACAATGCACTTCAGCGGGAAAAGGAGGAGTTTTACTATGTTTCCCATAACATTACACACGGATGCCCCGGCGCCATTGCGATAGTACGAAGTACCAGTAATCAGCATTCCACGACGTTTCTTTCCAACCGCCAATAAAAACCAAGAAGAAGAAGAAGAAGCATTCCACTAAATTGACCGCACGAAGAGAACCGCGATGGTGGTGTATTGTTGGGTTAAAGGGTGTAAGAACAGAGGCGACAAAAAAGTGAAGAGGAGTTTTCACTACATCCCCAAAGTCAGGACAACAGAAGGTGAGCAAACTTTGCGACTTAGCATCGAGCGTCGACGAGTGTGGCTAGCTAATATCCGCAGGAAAGATCAACCGTCCAGTACATCACGGATTTGCTCTGATCACTTTATTAGTGGTAAGGACATTTTTAAACTGTTTCTGAAAATAACCATATTGTCAATGCTGTCAGTCAGTATTAAACTGGTTGCTGTGGAAAAACTGTACTTTGTAGGCAAACCTGCAGACTTGTACGACAGATCCAACCCAGATTGGGCCCCTACCTTGAAGCTGACCAAAGAAGCAACTCTTGACGAAATTGAACTTAGAAGGAGACTCTCTGAAGCCAATTTGAAAAGGTACATGATTTGCTTTTGCAATCAAATTATGTGGTAACGGTAATTTGATTAACAATACATGGGAAAAAGTTTTTGTTCTGTGACTGTAATTATTGATATATAATTAACTAAATGTATAATACAAGTAAATATCCCCAAATTAAATCCAGATCACAGTGTCATGATGGTAATGCATTATTTTAGATACGTCATCCATTTATTGTTATTGTGCCTTAATATGAGAATGATTCCCGTTTCCTTCTTGTTACAACAGATATCAAAGAGCGAAGTACCGATCTCGCAAAAAGAACAAGATCAATGCAGCCACTGCTTTGCTGGATCATCACTATGCGCAGGGGGCAAATTTCACTGCATCACCACTTCCTGGTTCAGCTTCAAAACTTCCCAGTCCTACCTCAGACGTTCATTTTGTCAAAACATGGATAGTCATTCCACAGGAACGAATAGTAGCTTCTAATGATGATTGTGTAATGGGAGAGGTAGTGAAGTCCAGGGCTGAAACAATTAATCAGAGTGATGATGATGATGATGATGATGATGATGATGACTCG
Organism: Poecilia formosa; assembly: GCF_000485575.1. NCBI lineage: Eukaryota > Metazoa > Chordata > Actinopteri > Cyprinodontiformes > Poeciliidae > Poecilia > Poecilia formosa. Next base: position 4,211,296 of record NW_006799940.1, read on the forward strand.
ATTATTGAAGTAATCATCGATTAATTTGAGTCCATTTAAAAATTTAAAGTAATTTTTGACTGGACAATGCAGACTCTGAAAATGCTGTTTTTTGAAAAACCACACAGTCAGAGTGGATACTGAGCTAGAACTGTACAAAAACATCTATATATTTTGCATACAAGTTGAAAACCCTTCTTCATCTGTAAATATGTTCTACCTATAGCCTAAAATAAAATCTCCTACATGTTTTGCATTATTCTATTTTTTGGCTAATCCAAAGAATTGTCAACAGATTAGCCTTAAACTGAATGGATAAATCAAGCAGACTGGACTGAGCTTTTCACATGTTGATGTTAAAAGTATTTTTGTAGCTGCAAATGCATCCTTTGCAACAGATGATCACATGTACACTAAAGGAATGGTATATTATTGCACTTTAGACAATAAATTGATTATTTCCTTTTAAAAAAAGGAATTTAATAAATTTGTTTATTTGCATTATTTATGTATTTTTAATGTTGCATAAACTACCAGACCCTTAGGGCTCACTACATTTTCACATTTTCAATATTGAATGTTTATAACCTTTTTTTAATCTTAACTTTACAAGAGGTCAGATGATCCACAACTACTGTCAAGTAATAAAAAGTTTTCACATACTTTTATTTAGGGAAGATGGAAGCCAACTGATTCTTCTCTGGGTGTTTTATTCAAAACAGATAAGATGTGGGAACACAAGTTTCGTGGAGACAAAGCACTAATTTCACATAGAGAATATAATTAATACAATGATCAACAAAATCACAACAGTTGGTTCATAAAGAGGACATATTTATTCTGTCAAATAGACACTCTTCTACATAATCAATTAAAATGACCCCTTTTAAATGACAGTTTTTCCAGAACATCGTAAATATTACACTTCTGAAATTTATCTAGCCTCCCTTGTACCATTGCTGTTGTTTATGCTTTAAATTTTGACATACAGTTCCGCTACAGTTTGCATTGTATTATTTAAATTGTTATTGAAGTTTAAAAGCTAAGAACAATGATGGGGGAACGTAGACTGACGTTACGACAGATGGTTTGTTTTTAACTCTACCTTGTGCGCAGCCGCAGATCGCCGGGGGTAGTGGTGGGCGTTTCTCCGCGGTCGTTAGCTGACTGTTGATGCTGAGAAGATTTTTTCCGACGTTTCCTGCCAACTCTCCAGATGTTTCTCCCTACACTCGTAGAGGACATGCATCACTTCAAGCCAAGCCGAGATAGACTGTACACCACCCGGTGCTGTGGATGTTGCCATGTTCGGACCGGGACTATCATCCTGGGAACATGGTATATGGTGCGTAAGATGGTTCTCGATAACGGTCAATACGCCAGCGTTAGCCTGCGTCGTTCGCCTGTTAAGTTTACATAATTAAGGAGTTACATTAACCTTGCAGTTTATTTAAGATTACTGCTCAGTTCTGATTAGATTTTGGTTGTTCATGTGTATTTAAATCATTCATAGCCTCAGCATTCGAGCGTGAAAAGCCTGTTTTATGTCGAAGTGACGCTAACGGGATGCTAATGTTAGCTATAGCTAGCTAACTTATGTGGCGTTTCTCGTGGATGAGCCTGCTCAAGTGTAATATTAGGCATAAAATTCAAGAACTTTTTTACACCAAATGCTGTCCGTGCATGGTTGTTGGAAGTATTTGTGTGAGATCTAAATGTGTCAAACCTGTGACATTGGGCTTAATTAGCCGATATTCCGCTAACTTCTGCATGACGATCGTCAGATAATAAGATAAGACAAGAATCAGCAGAAGCATATATTATAATGAAAAATATTAGCATTTTTAAACACCGGAAAAATATACTTTCTCCAGCTTATGTCTTTATCTATATGTCCTTCAACCCTTAATCCATATATTCGTTTATTTATTCATCTGTTTATCTGTTCTTCAGTACTGTTGTCATTTTGCCTATGTTCTTTAACTACTATACTTTGTCCTTTCAAACTAACTTCCAGACCTGCTTTGGCTAACTAGTGGAAGGTTTTGTTGCAGAAGCATTTCATGTTTTTTAAGATGAATCCCAATATTTGTTTTATTTATTCCCTATTGGTTATTCTGAAAGCCTAATGAGGCGCATGATCTGCTTGTGTAGTATGGAGCTTTGTCATTTCACTTAGCCAAGCTACCATAATCTGCAATATTATGTCAATTGAATAAACATGTTTGTTCCTGAGTTTTTGTTCTTCCAGTTAACAAATTACAGCTGAACTCAGTTTAGTCATCCTGTTATCTGCAGATGATGGAGGGAGGGGATGGGGTATTGTGCAGTTACCAGAACATTAGCTGGTATTTTTTTTTACTTTGTCTAGACTGTTGTATGCGGACATAGATATGTTTATGTTCATTGGATTAACTGCTATAAGCAGGATGGCATGTTTACATTTTCAAACTTTAATATCTGCTTACCACACTGAAGTAAAAATGTTTTCCAGGAGCTGCTGTGATGAAATATTAGATTTTTTTTATTTATTAAATGTAGAATTAATCTAGTTTCTTAAATTTTCTCCCAGCTCTCTAGAGCCTCCTTCTTATTTAAAGGGCCAGTCAAAATTACTTTTATATCGAATTAAATTCACATCTCGTCATTCATATAAAAAAAAAAACACATGGACCCTTTTTCCTTTTGTCTATTCTCCTGTGTGTCATAATTTCTTAGTGTTCTCTGGTTTCAACAAAGGCGCTTGTTGCCTTTTTAAAGTCCCTGTTTTTTCTTCATGCATTATCTGCAGCTTGAACTTCATGCAGCTTTGAAAGCGAATTCAGATTAACCCCAAGTTAATTTAAATTGAACTCAAGCGTTACTCCGTGCTTACCTGTATTCAGGTGGTCAACCTGTTGATGGGAATCCTGCTGACCGTGGCTGTGACGCACCCAGAGAACGTACCAACTATCGACCTGCAGTATGAGGTCATTGACCATTACTTTGCTTCCGACAGGATGTCCGGTAAGCAAAAATATAATAATTTGATATCTGCTCTGTGTGCAAACTGGTGGATTTGAATCAGAATTTGACTATATATTTCTGTATATAAGTTAGGATTTTTTTTTTTTTTTGTAAAGTGCCTTTAGACATGTGTTTTAAATCAGAGCTATTTAAATAAACTGAATTCATTAAATGTGGAAATATGAGTAATAGTTTGATAGTAAACTTTTGTGTTTATTGTTTTGAGTACTTTGGAATGTTAGGACCTGGAAAAGAATGGACTTTGACGTGGAACTCTGTACTGAAGCTGCTTATATAAGCACCATTGAGGTCACTGTCTGGAATTTTCCAAAAATACAGAATGTTCTCTAACCCTCCCGAGTAAACTTTGAATTTAAGACCGATTTAAAGTCAGGTTTTTCCCCCCACATTCATGCTTGGTAATTCTAATGCTAAGCTTATTCATACTGTAGTTCCAAGTTATCAGCTCCAGTAGATGGTGCTTTTTGACCCCATCTGACATTAAAAGTGTCAGATGGGGTCATACCGATGCACAGATTGTTTTATCTGAGCTACAGAATAACAGAGTTGATACAGACTGCATTACTGCAGCAGCTCTGGCACGAGCCACCCCACGGCAAGAGTTAACAAAGTGAGAGGATAAGTAATGAGAGAAAAGAGGATATGAAAGGTAGACCATTTCATTATCTCAGACTGCGTCTTTCATATTTACTGACTCTGCTGAAAGAGATCGACTTAATGTTCCCCAGAGCTACTCTGTTAAAGCCGAGTGAGTTGGCCGTCTTGTCAAGTATGCAAATCCCAGCTGCCTCTTTTAAAGCACAGGCAAATATACACTTAATCTCGACTCTTGGCCTCTACCATGCACCAAGGCTTTACTGTGGCCAGAATTCACCGATTGTATCTCTTGCTCTTTTGTAGAAAATGCCTGTGTTGGATTTGCCATCTCTCTGCTGATGCTCACTATCAGTGCCATGATGGTGTACGGAGCAATCACTGTAAGTCGTGGCAGAATTAACATTCTAAAAGGTTTGTCTTGGGTTTTCTGTGCAAATGTATAATCCGTGGAAGGAATTCAGCTTCATTTTTTCCCCCCTGTGAAAGTTAGCACAAAATAAAGCTTTTATAAGTGGTTGTTGAAAGGAATTGTGATTTATCAGGCTTGTTCCACACCATGCTGTGTTTTCACTGCGTGTCGTGTTTACCTCGCAGGCCTGCCTGATGGCAACAAGGAGGACAGGTTTGGTAGCTTTGTCACATGAACCTTCATTAAACTGCTAGATTTGTTTGCACAGTTAAAGTACGACTCCTATCTGCGAACCGCAAACAGGAGGCAAATGCAGATTGTCCAAAAGTCGTACTTTAGCTGCGCTATGACAACTTTCCAATAAAGTGTTGTAGAAACCCTTCTGGTATAGCGTGGCAGCTATCTCCAGATATGAAAAATAATGTTAGGCATATAATGTTAGTTCAAATGAAGTAGGACCCATCCTTAGAGTTTTTTACTATTATTTTGAAGTAAAATCCAAACTGCTTAGTTACTAAAGGAAGGACCACCTTGCTTATTTTAATTTGATGTCTTCTAGCATCATATGAACCTAATCTATATTCCTTAGAAAAAAAAAACCCTCATAACCAAGAGACCTAGGGATGGAATTAAAGTTTGTTCTTTTTAATAATTTCTAGAATGTTATTTTATGATGTCTAGAGGTCGGATGAAATTAAGCATTCTGGTCCGTCCAAATTCAGTAAAGATGTGTCCACGTTATCGTTTAATCTTCTATTTTCCAACTGTGTCCGCCTTCTTCAGCACCGTGATGGATGGCTCATCCCGTTTTTCTGCTACCAGCTGTTTGACTTTGCTCTGAGCTGCCTGGTGGCCATCAGTTCTCTCACTTACCTTCCCAGGATCCGGGACTACCTGGAGCAGCTGGTCAGTCCCAACAGTTCACTGTCGGGTTCCACCTGTAGTCATTTTATGTTTGCTTTCACTTACTGGATTTTCATGATTTTGCTGTTGGACTGTTTGACTCATTCAGCATTTCCTGTTTTAGCCACACAGCATGTTTCACCCATTAGTAAACAGGAAGTCAACATTATTGCGCAGCGCTCACAGTTCATCACTTGTATTTCCTTGAAAAAAAAAATGCATGACTTGTATGAGAGAATCCATTTTCCGTGACTGTATGGTTCTCTTATTGATGGGAACATTTTCAAATGTTGTGATGTTACAGCTGGTGTTTTCAGTGTGTTTTATTAGGATTACATAAAACAGCTTAGCACAAAGTCATGCATATCTTAAAGGATAGAGAAATATAGTTTTTAAATAATTTGTTACACATAAAAAGTTAAATAGTCTTTCATGCATTTATCTTAAGACCCTCTAAGTCAGCACTTTGTAGAATCTCACATTAGCTGCTGCTACTGTTGCAAAGCTGTTTGATTATATCTCCACTAGATTTTCACATCTGCAAACTGAAAGTTACACGTGTGTCTGTAGCGCAGCTGTAGCTCAGTTAGATTGGATGGAGAACATTTCTGAACATCAATTTTAAAGCCTTGCCACAAATTGTCCATTGGGTTTAGGTCCAGGCTTTGACTTGGCCGTTCTAAGACATAAATTTTGGATATAAACTTGGAGTGCCTACGTCCAGTCATGGGGGGCTACTATTCTGCAACATTGAAGCTGCATTCACACAGTTGGCAAATGTGACCCAAATCAGCTTTTTTGCCCACGTGTGACCCATATCCGACCCAAGTTCTGATCTTTTCACCTGATTTGTGCCTTTGTGCTTCTTGCGTACTAAATCTGATATGGTTGCATTTGATTCTTCACAAAAAAAAAATAGTTTCAGGAAAAAACATTGGATTTGAGCATCAAGACCTGCCCTGTGAACGTAGCTCACGCGGCACGTAGTAAAATGGCTGAATTGTCTCATCAGGATGTCATTCAATGGAATCAGGTGTGCTGGAGACGAGAAGCATCTTAAAGCTGCAACCTGTCACAGTGAAGCTCTGTCCCAGTGCCAAGTTCTTGGCAACCTTTTAAAAGTTTCTCCATCTGTTTTCTGAGCAGCTCTGACTAGATTACTTGTCCCATAGTATTATGATGACACCACCATTTTTTTTTTTAAAGTGGAGATAGGTGAGAGTTTCTGGTATTCACTAATGTGCAAACCTCTGATCTTCACCGAACAGCTGCATTTATACTGAGATATTAAATGACTTCTTAGGGCAAATGATTACACCGGCTTGTATTTGGGCATATTAAGGCAAATAGGGTAAAAAAAAACAAATGCATGCTCTACATTTGAGTCTAACATCACAAAATGTAAAAAAAAAAAAAAACTTCACAGTCTCAATAGTTTTACTATGGAGGATACTTTAATAAATCGGGCAATTTCGCATTATTATCGTTGACAAATACATAAGTGTGAGATTTAGCTGGACCCAGCAACTGTTTTTAATTGGAAGCAGTTTACGTAACCAGGCCTTGGGGTCATTAAAAACAGAATTATTAAAATGAGCTGAAAAATCTTCCGTGCTTCCGTGCACACAAACTGTGCTCCTAAAGGAACACACCGTTAAAAGGAATATTTATGATTCTGCAATGTTACACCAACAGAAAGATAATCTTAAATTATTAGCTTTGTATTTATTCAATTTGTCTGCAAATAAGTGCCATCCACCTGTCACAACAGAAGTTTCGGTCTTTTCTGTGTGAATTAAATTCATATCGCACAGCTGCAAAAAAACTTTTTTTTTTTTCTGCTCCTCAGCCGGATTTCCCATACAAGGATTATCTTCTGTCTCTGAACTCAAGCTGCCTCCTCCTCTTTGTGCTGGTCTTCTTCGCCTTCCTGATCATTCTCAAGGTAAAGCAGTCAGCCTGCTTGTCAAGATTTAATCCAGATTATGCTCTTCGGCATATAATACAACCGATCAGCATGTCGGTGACTGTTATCTGGCTGTTGAAGTGAACAGGTTTTAGGTTTTTGTATTTACAAGCATAAAAAAAAACTGCTAATGTACATGTGTAAGTGTAGCTCTTTGTAAATGGCTTCCAGGCTTACTTGATCAACTGTGTGTGGAACTGCTACAAGTACATCAACAACAGGAACATGCCAGAGATTGCTGTGTACCCGGCTTTTGAGACCCCTCCCCAGGTATGCGTGAGTCGCAGTCAATATTTATGGACACTTAATTTGTTGATATGATGGCGTCCTGGTACGAGATTTCATAAGTGTAAGGTCAAAGTCGAGCCAGCAGGTGGCTCACAAAGCACATTCAGGAAGTTTGTCATGTTGAGAAACAATTTGGGTTGTCACAAATAATGCTTTAGAAAGGCTGCTCTGACTGTCAATGTTAATTCAAAATAACATAGATTTTCATGTTAATGGTGTTATGGCAGCTACATAGGTCCTCAGTTTTTGGAAAAAGCAAATGCATTTACTTATCTACACTTAAAGACTATAAAAGCACCAGTTAGTTTTGGAAAGTTCATATTTACGAACACATGTAGAGTATAAGTAACTGCACACATCTTTAAATCATGTTAAAGACTCTCAATAGATGGAAAGAATTTTGTTGTTGTTTTGTCCATTTCCAAATACGTGAAATTCCCCACGTTTGAAGGTAACTAAAAGCAACAATTTTCAGTTTATAATGCATTACAAAGGCAGTCATGTTTTTCCCTGAAATTATAATTAGAATTTGAAAAGTTAGTATTTGTTAATAAGGATTCAGAAGCCATATGCGCATTCTAGCTGAAGAGACACAATATCCACGTTTTCTTTTTTTAGCTTAAAATGTAGAAAGTTGGATGTTTTTATTGTATTTTCCTGAATCCATATTTATTGGTTGTACGTGTTTAGCTACTACATTTAGAAAGTTAATCAGGTTTTCTAGAGAATACATTAATGCTTTAAAAATATTTACTGTTTTTAGTGGACACTGAATGAATCCAACGACTTCCTTTGCTTTTCCTGTACAGTACATTCTGCCCACCTATGAGATGGCGATGAAGATGCCAGAGAAAGACCCTCCTCCCCCTTACATGCCAGCCTAATCACCAGCTGTGTCACCAGGACACGCACATGCACACCCAGCCATCATATGCATTCCTACATGCCCCCCTCTCTCCCCCCCAGTCTAACCCATTTCTGAACACCATGAAGCCCTTATGCCCCCTCTGAACCCTCTGTGTCTGTGTGAGTCCTTTAAAAATGTTCTGTTCAATCTCTCCACTGTATTTCTTTTAGTGTTTATAGAGCATCCTGGAGATGTGATGGGGGGGAAAAATGTGGGAAAATTAAAATGTATGTGATAATGAATGGATGAATGCGGTGTTTGAAAAAGCATTGGAAGGAACCCCCCTCTACCCTTTCCACTGTTAGCCCTCAGCCCTTTTTTAAGTCTTAGTAAAAGGGATATGTGAAAAAAAAAACTGCTTGAGATTTGCTCATCAATCCAGCACCATTTTGTTGATAGATCAATATATGAAGTACTAAAGAATTGTTAAACTATGACAATCTGCTTCTTAGAGCTCTTATTGTTAAGTTGTATTCCAGTTTTCTGCTGTTTAAGACCTAAAATATTCCACCTCTCCCCTGATTTGAGTCTTTAGCACTTTTTTTTGTCTGTATTTATTTAGCTTCGCAGTAGTTCACAGCATCATCACCGCTTTGCTGCAGTGGCGTTCGAGCAAAGCTGCTTAGTTTTTTTTTTTGTTGTTTTTTTTTCCCAGCTGGAAGTGAAGGAGAGAAGAACACTGATCGTTTTTTCTCGCCTGACGTGTGGAGATTAACGGCTAGTCTTGTGAGCATTAGTTGTTGCATGCTTATCAACGCAATCCTCCCATTGCTTTATTGGTAATGATTTAAATCCCTGTGAAAAAACAAACAGTTGACTTAAATAAATGTGTCAGAACAATGTGAAGATCTTTTGACTTTTCTTTCCCCCCCACTTATGTCCCAAAGGCTCAACTTTCTTACCTCAGACTTTTCTAGTTTTGTTTTATGCCATTCCCTTAAATTCATCTCTTAAACTGGCATGTAACAATCTTTTGTTTAATCTCAACTTGCACATACACTCCGCAAATCTGGTTTTTATGGAAAACTGGCTGGTTGAGATATAATAAGTGGTAGAAGACGGTCCAGTCAGAAGAGAACAAAATTCAACTCCTTAGTTTCCAGTCAAACAAATACTAATCCTCACTTTGAACCAGGATGGTCATGCTGTTGGGATGTTTTTGTTTGTTTGTTTTTGAGCAAATGCAATGAAACTGGTAAAAGTCCAAACCCAGCTAATGACTGGTAAATACTGCTCACATAATCTCTCCAGGCAGTCCAACAGATGCAGATTTTTCTCATTGATGTTGGGGATTAAGATTAAAGAATTAATAATTTTTTTTTTTTTTTTTTAAACTGAAGAATTTAACTTGGAAAATCAGATTTTTAGAAATGCATGCTGCATTTCCAGATGGCACATTGACCTGCCTTTGTTTTTTATTTTTATTTTTGGAAGGTTTTTGTTCAATGATGAAAACGTCTAATGCAGGACCAAAAATAAAAACCGTATGAAAGTGTGAACATGATGTTTGTTGTAAAACTACACAGATTCCTACTGTTTATTGTCAAATTGAAAAGGAAAAAAATGAACGGCTTTCCTTTAGAGGAAAGATTTTAAAAGAAAATATACATGAGAAGAGGGGCAAAAAAAATAAATAGAAGGGTGAGCAAATACATTAAACGTGTCTTAAAGGAATCACATTTGAGGAAAAGCAGCCTCTTTAGTCCCTCCTCGACAAATATTTATTCTCCCTATCCTGCAAGCCCTTTGGATTGGGTGGGCAGTCTGACGCGTCTCTCTTCAGATCTTCTCATATGTGGAGGTGGGCGATCCCCTGCAGAGCGGAGCAGGGTACTCCAGAAACCCCGATCCTGAAAAGACACACGGACCTGGCTCTGCTAAATGATCTAAAGATGAAGCCTTTTCCCTGCAGCCTTCTCTTTTGTGTTTCGCTGCTGTTTTCTGACGTTGCACATGCAACCTACCACCTCAAAGCAGGAGATCCTCAGCTTAAAACCGCACAAAGTTATTCTCAGACCAGACACAATGCTCAACCTGTACTCAGGACCCCGAATCCAGCAAGTAAGTTCATTAAAAATCCAGTTTCTTATTCAGAAAATATACTTTTAGATGGTAGAGGTTTTGTTTTGTCATAAAGCATAAGTTGTGTTTGTTACTTCTAAAGCTTTAGCAGGAAAAAAATATTGTGCTTCTGCAAGAGATATACATTTTAATAGTAATGTAGTTTTAGATGCACAAAATGTTGTCAACTATCCACTCGTCTTAATGAACATTTTTATTCTCACATTTTTCAGATTTTTATTTCTAAAAATCGTCAGTATTGTGTGCTATTTTGTGATGCTCTGCAACATAAAATGCTAATAAAATGAGATTTTTAGATATGACTTGTCAAAAATGTGAAAACATGAGCTTAATTCAATTCTAATTCTTTTCATCAAGGGCAGCGAATGAAACGGCAGCATTTTGTTTTCTAGCCACAGGTTCATTTGCGAACCCAGTTCTTGGTTAGATCTTAAAAGACGACAAAATTAAAATGAGCGGTGTGAATACAAAAGTATCCACACCGCTCAATGGATGAATATTTCACCTACAATCAAGTGTTTTAACAACTGCATTTTACTCTTTTTGTGAGCCCTTTGCATGGTGATGAGTCTTCACTGGAGGGTTTCACAAGCAGTTTGCCATAAAAAGAATCCCTGCTTGTTTGAAACATCTCCAATGATTGAATATTTAATGTTTTACTAATCATGTGTCCTTGTTCCTGTGGACAATAAAACAATGTCTGATTGTTGTTAATGTGACTAGCGTTAACTAAAATGTCAACTTACAAAACCTTCATGTTTGCCTTCCTTCATCCTTCTAATGTTCTCTATCACTTCTCCTTTCTGGTGGGCCTGTAGATCACAGAAGTGATTACACTTATAGAGGAAGGTATCACTACCACTACCAGCCACCAAGGATCCCTCCACCGGTAGTGTATCGACCTCTTCCTCTATCTCCACCAGTGACTTACCACAGGCCCCCGCTTCCCATGATGCCCTATCACCACAGGTTCAATGGACCAGCAGCACCACACCTGCATCACACATACAGAGGTTTATCTCCACCAGTTGCTCAACCACATCCCCAACACAGAGTCAAAGGCACATGGCCGTACAAACTGAGAGGTCCGTGCCCTACAAAGTCAGCACCAGCAGCAGCTATTTTAGTCCTCCCCACTCTGCCGAGACATACGGTGAGGCCAACGTTCCCTGCAGCCTCAGAGGCTCCAGTGACATTCATCGTGACCACTGCGTCACCGGTGGAGACCCCTGCTCTTTGGAAGCAACCGGTCAGTACCCAAAGCGGCCTCATCACCACCATCAGTCCTGTGGAGACAGGTAGAATATTACCAGTCAGGATCGCTTTCCAACTCAACCAATTCTCCTCCGTACTTTCAAGGTCAGATGTATTTTTGGAACTTTGGTCAGTGGTAGACCTGTCCTCTTACCTAGGAGTTAGACAACAACACTGGTGCCGCTCTCTCAAGGACGCACACATACTGAGACGACAACTAGCAATCTCTCTTAAACACATACGGTGCTGTACTTTAAATAAAACAAAAATGTATTTGCCCCTTACTAAGTTTTTATTTATTTACTTATTTTTACCTTTTTTGTACACTTTTCTGTAGCTTTTAAGTTAATATGCTGAAATCCTAATTTGAAGATTGCTTCTATTTAATCAGGTTATATGTCTTGTTTTTAAATTTGTTCGGTGGTCTGAAACATTAAAGTATAACAAAACTAGAAAAAAAAAAAGCAGAAGAAATCTGTAAAGGGGCAAATACTTTTTTCATGGCAGTGTAGTAGAAAAATGTGAAGAGATCTTTGACTGACTTCCAGGTTAACTAAAATGAAAAGCAGAGAGGATCTGACTGATGAGCTACACACAGTTTGTTGCATAATGTGCATGATATTGTTCAGAAAGGAATGCTAACACTTATGTCTTCTCGTTCAGGTGTGATGTCTCTTTTAATTTTGTGCATATTTTCCTTAAAGGAAAGTGAAATGGGTTGTTGCAACTCTGAAATGATGCATTGTATGTCATTCAGCATACACTGTCATTTTTGTTCAACCAAACAAGAGATGCACTATCGTTTCATTTAGTTCCTTTGGGAACATGCCGTACATCTCAAACTGTTCGGTTTTGGATGATTTATTTTTTATTTTTTTCACCACTAAAACCAAACTTTTGTCTTTTCCATTTATTATTAAATGGACTTATTCTTGCCATGGTTTGGTTGATCACCAGAGACAGACTCTCCGTGCAGGAGTCGCCCCCTGGACCTGGTCTTCATCATTGACAGCTCTCGCAGTGTTCGTCCTGCCGAGTTCAAGAAGGTCAAAATCTTCCTGGCCAACATGGCGGACACCCTCGATGTAGGCTCAGATGCGACAAGAGTGGCTGTGGTCAACTATGCCAGTACAGTCAAGATAGAGTTCCTGCTCAAGGACCACTTCAACAAACTTAACTTGAAGAAAGCCATTGCCCGAATTGAGCCCCTTGCGACTGGCACTATGACTGGCCTTGCCATCAAGACAGCAATGAAAGAAGCCTTCACCGAGAAGTCTGGATCTCGACCTCGCTCCGGGAACATCTCCAAAGTGGCCATCGTCGTGACTGATGGGAGGCCTCAAGACCAGGTGGAAGAAGTGTCCGCTGAGGCCCGTGCCTCGGGCATAGAGATCTACGCCGTGGGCGTGGACCGTGCAGACATGCAGTCCCTACAGCTGATGGCCAGCGTCCCTCTGGAGGAACACGTCTTCTACGTGGAGACCTACGGCGTTATCGAGAAGCTCACCTCCAAGTTCAGGGAAACCCTGTGCGGTAGGACAAAGAAGGGCCTTCAGGACCTTTCCCTCCGTTAACCCTGGTCTAGTTCCTCAATTAGGGCACCTACAGTCTACAGGGGTGGTTGCTGAAGAATGTGGATTATTTACAATGTTATTAGTGACCTCTGAAATCATGAGGGAAAAATCAAGCTGCAGATGCTCTCAACCCCCACATGGACTGCAGATGTCAGAATGTGTTTTTTGAGGCATTAATTACCTGTAAAGTTTTGGGGCTATTCAGTCCCAAACTTTTGGCTTCAACTTAAAAAAAAAAAAAATCAAAGAAAAGTCAGAATTTTTAGATGTTTGCAACCAAAGTGTCCTTATGTATTTAAATGTTCTCTGTGTTTAAAGTGACCAATGTACAGGGAAATCTTGATAAGGTTATACAAACTTTACAATGTCTGTACCAGTGGTTTGAATAGCTGCATCTTCTGCTGTGAAGATGAGATGTTTTGTCTCAGTGTTACTGTTCGTCCCTCTTTCAGGTAACACGTCTGTGTGCTTCCAGTGTTTCTGTGATTTTTACCTGTGTTGTGTAACACAGGTAGCAAGTGGCTGAGATGTGGTGAAAGTGTTTGAATGATGGCATTTCCCACCAAATGCAAACCTGAAAGAAAAATATCTATCAGTGCATTTAATTATTAAGCCATGAAGATTCATCTTCTAGCAAAATCCAGCATAAGTTAGCACATCTCAGCACAAAGCAAGTAAAATACTTTATAGCAGCTTATGGATCTGTACTGATACTTTCCCCCAAACCCAGGTCTGGACCCCTGTGCCATGGGACATGACTGCGAGCACATTTGCATCAACAGCAATGCATCCTTTTATTGCAAGTGCCAGAGCGGTTACGTCTTGAATGCAGACAAGAAAACATGTTCCCCAAAACGTAAGAACCTACTGAATCTTCGCTTCCTTTAATCCTTTAATGGTTTTTGTTGTGATATTATCGGTGCTGTAAAGGTTCGGGAATCCATATAAAACAGTGCATGGGTTCACAACATACCAACCAACTGCTCCTTACTCTGCCTTGCAAAAATGTTTATAACTCTTTAGGCTGTTTACATTTTGTCATGTTGCTGTTACTGTTTTCATCTGAATTTTATGTGACAGACCAACAGAAAGTACTAATTATACTAATTCCACACACCTACTAATACTAATCATAAAGTATTGTAAAAAAAAAAAAAAAAAATTCAAATATTTTTACAACTAAAACAAATAATAATCAAGCCTACATTTGTGTTCAACTGACAATGTTTCCATCTCTGCTTTAGCAAAACCCCTATATGTCACGATGAAGACGTTTTTTACAATTCGTATTGCTGTAAAAATATGCTCTCATTTCTTTTTGCTCAGCTTTTTTCTTGCTCACTGGTTGAAAAAACAGTGTGGGTGGTTCTTTCTGTACTTCTTTTTTTTTACTGTACATATGCTGCTATGCTGATGTGAAATCTGCTCTCTCCTGGTGAAGAGGCGAGGGCGGAGGTGGTGGAGGATTCCTGCAAATGCGAGGCCATGCTGGTTTTCCAGAGGCAGACGCAGGCGACCATCCAGCAGCTCACAGCCAAGCATATCCTTCCTGTTGTTTCAAATGGCAGACAGTGTTTTAAACGGTCTGCTACATGTGTGACCTGAGCTGACCTGCGGAGCTTAATGACGTGTCCAGGCACTTTTATTGCTTTTTTTCCCCTTTTTCCTTGACTGGTCAAACTAGCTGACATATCCGGGAGAATAGAGCATCTGGAGAACATGTTGGGCCGCGCATGAAGCTTTGCACACTGGTAAGAGTGACTATCTTTTTTTGTTTGAAACATTGGTTAAAGTCATCCACTGGGTGTTCATTTTCAACTTCTACTTCTTTGCTTTCTCCAGGAGCAGACGACTTCTGTGGGCTACTGCGTTCACGGACATCATCTGCAATGTCATCAGACCAGATTTTCCCCATCGACTAAAGCTGTGACTCAAAATTCAGCAATTTGCATCACATGTGATGTTTAAAAACTATTGTTTATGGAACTAATATTAAGCTTTATGATTATTGTTTAAATTTTACTAAAGATCTCATCTTTTTTAATGTTTTTGTGCAAAAGTATATGTACAAAACATATGTGCATAGAACACTACATGCTTACTCAGTGAAGGATGAAATATTTTTAAAGAAAAGTAACCCATTATATGTTAAAATAGCATTAATCTAGGTTTATACATAAAACGTAAACAAGCATTTCTGTTTTATATATTATAAGTGTTATGAAGGGACATGTTTAGCAAAATGTATATGTAAAATTAACAGGAAATAAATACGTATTTTATAACTGGCTTTGTTATTTTAATTCTTGGGTTTATTTTTCAAAGTATTCAAGAGCAGATAATGACATATTGCATATGATTTTTACATTTAAGAAGGGTTTAATGTGACTGAGTTTCAGTTGTACACAACACAAGTCTTCAGGTAACAAATCAGCAAAAACTTGCTATCTGATGGTGGTAGCAAGATTGAAAGCCAGACGTTTTATGCTAAAGATCCAGCTCGACAAACATCTTGAACAAGTTGAAAACAAAAACAATCAAGCAAAGTTACCAGTTAAAACTTTGTGAGACCCACAACTCCAATAAAAGGCTGTATCTGTCATAGATATGCATGCAGAATTTGAGGCTTTTTTTTTATTTTTATTTTTTTAACTATTGTTTTTTGGGGTGTATTGATACAACAAGGGATTCAAAACAAAAGATATAGTTTAATACATTTTTGGGAATTTACTCTGAACTAAGTGTCAGATTATACCATAATATAATACATGCTGACATGTCCATAGGTTCATTGCTCCTTAGTAAACTATACCTTTACTAAATACTTTGTAGTATTTAAGTCTGGTGGAATATTTGACCTCTTTTATTGACAGAATTGGCGCAGTTCATTGAAAGGCCTCTGCTTCTTTACATAAACTCAAGTTTTTAACATAATCCAAACATTTTTAACAAGGTTAAGGTCAGGACCAATCAAGAATCTTAAGTTAAACCTCATTTGTTCATACCAAAATCAATTTATTGGGTTAAGAAATCAAGCAATATAAACAATCAGCTTTTTAGCTATTCGATCAAACTTGCAAGGTGATCAATTATCGTTAGCAGCGTTAGTCTAGTACAATGTTTCTAAGTTTTGAAAGATTTTCCTTTATTCCTCCAAACATCTGTTTTCACAAATGTTAGTTGAGCAGAAAAAAGTGACTTTTACTTCCCTGTGTTGGCAGTGGGGTCTCATAATCATGCAGGGTTTGAGCTTTGGTGGTTCCAAGTAAATTTAATCACCTACAACTGATGATTTCCTGCACAAAAGAATCTCCAAAATATACTTTCATTGTTTATTTTTAGATAATTCATATTTGAATATATATAAAGGATAAAAATTATTATTTATATTAGAAGGGAATGTTGAAAATACACTTGATACACCAACATTGACAAGTCAGGTTTTTTTGGCAAGTTTATAATATGCAATTTATACTTGATTGGAATACAGTGAAAGATCAAATAGTTACCCTGAGATCAATAGTGGGGCTGCACAGTGGCGCAGCAAGAAGGTTCTGGGTTCGATTCCCGGCCCCGGTCTCTCTGCATGGAGCTTGCATGTTCTCCCTGTGCATGCGTGGGTTCTCTCCAGGTACTCCGGTTTCCTCCCACAGTCCAAAAACATGACTGTCAGGTTAATTGGCCTCTCCAAATTGCCCCTAGGTATGAGTGTGTGTGTGCATGGTTGTGTGTCTCTGTGTTGCCCTGTGACAGACTGGCGACCTGTCCAGGGTGACCCCGCCTCTCGCCCGGAACGTTAGCTGGAGATAGGCACCAGCACCCCTCCTGACCCCACCAAGGGACAAGGGTGTAAAGAAAATGGATGGATGGATGAGATCAATAGTGAAGAGCTACAAGTCAATTTTATATAAGTGTCTCCTTTTGCTGCAAGCTGCAGCAAAAACTTATGTATCCTCAGACACAAAGAATAAATATATTACTATTTCTATGTCAGTATGGAAAAATAAGATAGTAGAGCTCTGACATTTCTGTTACCAAAGTGCCATAGTTCACTCTAAGATTTGATGCCAGGAGACGTCTTCAAAAATGTTCATACATTTGACTCTGCAGCACACACACATAAAATACAATACAACTACACTAACATGATATATTTATATAACTTGTTCGAAAAAAAAAAATAAAAAAAATCCTCTTTTTAAGACCGGCTGTATCCAGGAAAACAACCGGTGCAGGTCATCGTTGGAATGTTCCTAAAACAGCCCAGTGGACAGAGCGTCTGCTGTCTGCGGTGAGGCAGAGTCAACAATCCTGGATCCTCTTCCCTCTTTTGACCAGACAGCTGGTTTGTGTTTGTTTGCTGTTTTGCATCATGGTTACCGTACACACGCACGCACACGCACACTGTGGCTCTTAGAGTGTTCGTCTTTTCAGGAGAAAAGATAAATGGGACTCACAGTTGTCTGAGAAGTGGAGAAAACACACAAAGCTTTTCTGTTTAGGAGGTTTACCAGAAGCTGTGTGACAACCGGAATCTTCAGCAGGTGCTGGCTTTTATTGACACATCTGCTTTTATAATTTGGTATACGATTTCTGATTTGAAAATTATAATAAAAAAATCTTAATTGAAGTAGTTACACCATCCTAAATCTTACAGTAGATGTTTTGATCATGTACAAAGACTTTCATGTGGTGTTTAAGATCAATCCAGGTGGTTTTCAACAGATCCATGGCTTGAAACGAAGCATTTCTCCTGTTCAACACTTCAACTGAACCAACCGACAAAAGGAGACAAAAACAACAATCCAATTTAGAATATACTATAAATGACAAAAATACTGGCAGTCCTTTGCGCTATTGGTTTGTTAGTGAGGCAGACCTAACTGGTCTGAATGAAAGATAGATGCCTGCCTAACATGGATTTGGACACTTGTGTGTCAACTCTCTCAGCAAACAGCAACTTTTATGTTGGGCAAGTTCTGAACATAATATTTGCTTCAAATTTCACTGATAAATTATACTTTTTTTAACTGATCTGTAATAATTAGAAAAGAAAATTCAAAACTTATTGACTGACATGGAGAGGTAACTTTTGAGGAGTAACTTAAAATCTTATTTTCCTCAAAATCCTATCAATACTCAGTGCGTTTTCTGCTTTTAGACGTTGTAGAACGGTCCACCAGGCGAGGCTGCACCATTGTTAAGCTTTCATAAAACTTAGCAGCAAAAGTTATATGTTATTTCCATTTCCCCAAAAGCAGCCTGTTTGTAGCCTCTCTTTCTCAGTCTGCATGTTCTGTTTGATCTGTGTTGACCCGTCGACACAGTCTGGAGATAAATGAGCTGCTCAGGAAAGCACTCAGCTGCTGACTGACCTCTTGCTCCATAAGGTGTAATTTTTCCCCACAACAGGCAACTTCTTTGCCTGAGAAATTGTCTGAGAATTTCTCTCTACTACATGTCTCCTTGTTGTTGATGACCAGCAACAGATGACCAAAAAAAATATCTTGTGACCAATTTAACCAATGTTTTAAACTGTTTTTATTACAGTATTTTTTATTTAGTGGGAATCATCATTATTTTTGAAGCTATTTATATAAAATAACTCCTTACTTGAGCGATATCCTTTGCTTGCATTGTATTTTCACATGCAGTGGTTATATTTGACATGGTGATATGACTCAACATTAAGACAGCCAATCCATCAGGGCATTTGAAAAGCAAAGAGGAAAAATGAACTAAATTGCATTGGATATGTCCGCCTGCATGTCTAGGAATCAGGTCCTGTGTGTTGTTAGAATCTAAATGCTGTAAGAAAAACACAAACCAGCAGGCTAGTGACGTGAAAGTTGGTATCAGCATCAAAGTTTGAAACAAAGAGAAATGCAATAAATCGATGGGCCAAATCTGTACTGAAATATTTTTTACTAATCAGATTATTTTAAGCACACTTCTGATTTATGAACTTTTGTGACATTTGTAAGAACAAGTGCCACAAAAATGCACAATTGTGTTTTTGGCTCAAAGACGAAATTGTGTATCTGTTTCAGAGGAATTGTCTCACTGATAGTGTCATTCATGAAAAAAATAAAATAAAATCTACTCCACATGTGATTGTCTTTTCATTATGTCAGATTTTTGCCTTCTGCTGAGGGTATAATTCATATTTTATTTATACAACACCACTTTAAAGGTAGTAGAATTTTTGTGAAAAATATTTCAATATAAGATGACATTTCACCCAAATTAATAATGATAAACAGTGAAAAAACAGTTTGTAATTTGACTGAGAATGAAGTAGGTTGAATTAAAAGGTTTTAATAACACTAATATCAAGCCTAAAATGCATTGTAGTGAGGAATTAACTCCACACACCTGACTCTAAACAAAACCTGACGGAAACTGCAAAAAACTACCACAAAAAACTACCACCTTTTACATTTTTTCAAATTAATTGTATTGGAATATAGTAACAACAGCGCCATTATTATTATTATTATTATTATTATTATTATTATTATTATTATTATTATTATTATTATTATTATTATTATTTTACACAGTTATGTTACGGCACGTCTTTAGACGCACAAGAATTTGATTGGACTGTCTGTTTCATGACGTCACATCCTCAACAACCTTTTACCTTTATGGAGGACGAAGATTCTCAGCTACTTCAAAATGCGCATTCTGAGTTTAGCAAACGCAATTTTGACAAGGCGGAGGAGTTGTATGCAAGGTTTATCGCTTCCTGTTTACAGTCCAGGTATTATTTTGCCTTTAAAGACATGTTAAACAAGCTAACGGCTGATAAGAATATGGGTAGTGTTTTGTAACTTTTACCTGTCAAATTTAGTACCATTAATTTCATTTACCGAAAGCCAGCTTATTTCTATCTTCCCCGTGTATAGGTTAGTATTCATCGCCATAACGAGTTTCGTCTCTGTTTTATCTGGGCAGGAACTGTGAAGCCTCCAAACTAGCCACTGCTTACAACAATCGTGGTCAGATAAAGTACTTCCGGGTGGATTTTTATGAAGCAATGGAGGACTACACCTCCGCTGTACAGACTGACTGCCAGTTTCCAATCCCTTTCTACAACAGAGGACTCATCCGCTATAGATTAGGTAACAAAAAACACCCCTGACAATGAGCAAATGATCTAAAATGGACAAAAAAAACTTAAGACAATCGCATTCATCCGGTTGGACTCTTCAAATTAAAAGCCCGATTTGCTAAAAAAAAGTTCGTCCAGATATTTCATTTGTCTCCTAAAGAACTCAGTATAAGAGCAAAATATATAAATAAGAATGCCATTAAAGCATTCATTTATTTCAGTAATTTAGTTCAAATGGTGAAACTTATATTTCACGGGTTTATTTCTATCAATTCAGATGTTTATGACTTACAGCATCATCATGCATACAGATCCTTGCATACCTCTTCTGCAGCTAGTCTCGAGGAAACCAAAGATCTACAAGTATGAAACAGTGAAAATGTAAATAATGATTTTGTAACAGTCAACTGAATCAAAGAAATAAGGAACCACAGAAAGCAGTTACATAGAAATTCTAAACATACAATCAAAATGCAGTAATTTTATGACTTAATTTATGACATAACAGACAAAAACAGATTTATATTTAAATTATATTAAAATTTATATTTTATACAGGTGCAATATACATATATATAATATACATATCTTTTAGATAATAAGCATCGTCTATCTAGAAGATACTTTCCAAAAGAGCAAAAAAATCAATCATGAAGACTTTTTGGAAGCATGACCACTTTGCAATATCCTTTTAATGGGCACTAGGTGGTGCTGTTTGTTTACAGTCATTATGTTTGATTGTGCCTAGAACTTTGGCAAATACAACACTAGTCTTAACCTTATCATGTGTTAATGCTGTTTTCATGTTTTCTTCCAGGCTTTTTTGAAGATGCCAAAAGTGACTTCCAACAAGCACTCATGCTAGATGCTAATTGTGAAGACGCTAAAATGAGCCTGCAACAGACACTTCTGGACCAACAGGAAAAGTTAAACAGAGGATACTGATGATTTTACACAAGCATCTGTGTGTAACCTCTTGAAAACCTGATTTCTCTGCTACTTAGTGAATGTCCTTTCAGATATTTGAGAACATTTGGACAGGCACAATTAATGCAGACACTCATTCCACGTTGTCACACTGAAGATGATAAAACATTTATTTTTATAAGCAGTGAATGATAGTGAAAAAAAATATTAATCTGTTTTCAGATTTAGGACTCCTTTTCTGGTTGTACTTCATGCTTGATTTCTGAGTTTTATTATTGCTGATTTAAAAAAAAAAATCTTATCTGAGATCTACTTGTTTCAGTCAGGTATAATATTTTCATTGTAAGGTCTTCTTCCTGTACATGTTGTTAAAGAAATACTGAGGAAAAGATGCCTTAATTTCGGGCAAATTTGGGCAATATATAAATAGAAACAATCTTACCTAGACTTAACCTCAGTCAATCACAGAAGATGAGTGATCAAGTCAGCATTATAATGCAGTCAGCTCGGCATCAAAAAATAGAAAACTGTCACCAACTTTCATAACATGATCAACTGAATTTGTATTTTTATAGATGTAGGATAGTACTGGCTATTACTGGATCTGATACTATTTATGATTACCTTGAATTAGCATGAATGACACTGAAATGAAAACATGTATTTATTGATACAAATTGAATGTGTTTACCTTGTAAAGTGCTTTGTGATGTTGCATGTCGTGATGTATTGATAAATTGAATTGAAAACCTGACTGGAAAATTTGTTTTTTCTTTCTGTTTTTATTTATTTATTTATTTATTTATTTGTTAAAATCACAACAAATAAATAAGGAAACAAATGATGAGATCAAAAAGTGAAGCTTTGGTTTACCACACTGATAAACTGGGTCATTACTTTGGTCGGGGATGAAAATATTCCAACAAACCAGGCCTCAAGCAGGGGTGGCCAAGTCCAGTCCTCGAGAGCCACCATCCTGCAAGTTTTAGAAGTATCCTTACTCCAACAGACAGGGATCAGCTCTACAAAGGCCTGATAACGAGCCATTCATTTGATTCAGGTGTGTTGAAGCAGGGATGCATCTGAAAGTTGCAGGATGGTGGCTCTCGAGGACTGGACTTGGCCACCCCAACTGCTTCTGTCCACTCCACAAAGCATTTGCAGTAAAAGGAACTTATTATTAGGTAAAATATACCACTGAAATTCACAATAAAGTCCAAATGTTCATTCTGAAAGATAAGTCTGCACAACATCCTCTTTTGATATTCACATTATGGTGTTAGAAATGAAACACTCGTTTATGGAAAGCAGTCAATTGAAAACAACAAACTGGGTGAATAATTTTGATCTGACTTGCTTGTCTCTGGGGGGAGTCTCAGGTGTAAGGAATTTCCACTAATTAGGTCACAGGTGTGGCTGTGATTAGTAGGCCTATAAAACAGGTGCTGGGGATCTTCAGATCACATTCAGCTCTTCTTCCTCAGAGCTGCTTTGTCCTGTGGGCTTGTTGTGCTTACAGTAAACAGCTCTGGCTGTAGTTGCCTTTTGTTTGGCTTCTGTTACATTGCTTCATGTGGCAATCCAAGAAAATGTAAGTTTTTCTTTTCCTCTTCCTCTTTAAATGTGTAGAATTCATTTTATTTTTGAAATTTTTAATTTCAGTTTGCTGTGGAACTTGATTGTGGCACTCTTTGCCTCGGGTCAAGCATGGCCAAACATCAGTCCTCAGCCAAGTAAGCTTGACTTTCATCTGTTCAATCTCATGAGCTTTTAACAAGTGGTTTAACTAGCTCTCTTGACAGGCAGTGGTTTAAAGGCAGACTGTATTGCTAATCTGATGAGGCTGACCCTAGATGAGGCTCTTGCAGTGGGGAATCAGCTTGAAGTAGAAGCGCTCAGTAAGTTTCAGGTTTTATCAGCTGCAATGACTCTAGCCAAGGCACAAGTTACTCATATGCTGTGTCTGCCATCCAGATGGCACCCAATACATCTTGTTGACACCCAGTCTAGCTGCTCAGTGTGGCTACAGCATGGAGTCAGATCCCTGGGGCAACACTAGAATCTACGCCTCTCTGCTGGGGTGCTTTGTTCAGAATAAGGTTTGTTTTAGTACAGTGCTAAAGACTCTGATTTCAGCATAACTGGACTTGGTCTAATAACTCTCTGGGCTTTTAGGACGACAAGATTTTCGGTGTTGGTCTGAAACTCAAAATCTACCGCCATAGTCCTTCTGATGTGGTTAGTCACGATGTGGCACAGACCTGCAGCTACACTCGCTGGGCCCCCCGAGAGGTCCTTTGCGACAGGAACTACATGGAAGTGGGTCATAATCTTTAAAATGACTTCACAGCTAATCTAGACGATAGTTTGAAATTATTTTGTCATGTAGATTTCAACATGCATGGCTCCCCAAGCTGACGACTCCCAACTCAACACAATTCCTGGTGTAAGTGTAAATGGCTTTGCAAGACTTTCCTAAAGCCTAGCTTTCCAGGCAAAAATAACTTTTTTTTTTTTTTTTTTTTTTTTTTTTTTTTTTCCCCCCCAGACCTTTGAAGAAGTGTCTGGAATCTGGAAGATGACATTTTTCACTCCTGAGCCTATGTCAATGGTTTTGAAAGAAGCCCAACAAGCTGGTTACAGTGCCATGACTACAGCTACCCGTGTGGTTGTACGGAGTCCTTACAACACAGCTGAGACTTATTCAGAGGCTGTAAGTAGAGTTGAACTGTAAAACATTAACTGCTTGAGCTGTAAGTCACAACAAATATAATCGTAGGTTGCTGGAGTCCCCATGGAAGTACTGAAGGTGAGCATTTACCACAAGGCTCATGATGGACTGAATGTCTTCAACTTGGCAGCTGCTTGTCCCACAGGCAAGTCTCTAAATCTGGCTTTACATGACATTTGACTATCTAGCTTGACTTATTGTTGTTTGACTAGGTGGCGTCCTGTTCACTGGGGACCTCATCTCTTGGCATGTACCTCACCGTGTGACTCCTTTGTTGGATGGACGCATTAGACTTGTAGAAATGAACATGGGAATAGATGGCCTGAGGTTGGATAGCGCTCAGATGGCTGCAAGGGGGTACTATCTATCTATTACAGACTTCCATATTATTGTGGAGATCCCAATTGGCTCACCTGATGGCTACTACAAGGTTGGTTGATGGCTTTTAATAAAAGTATATTGTAACTTTCTAATATTAAATCTGCATGTCCAATTGCAGAGCCATTCTCCAGCCTTCCAGTACCACATCACCTATACCATTGAGCCAATGCTGGAAGTTTTCTGGATGGCAGACCAAACTCAACAAGACACAAGATATAAGATCTTGTTCCCCATTACAACCCCGCCAATGCCTCGTCCTCCCTACACCGATGACCGTAAGTTTTGCTAAAAAGAACCTGAAATTGGTATGCTGCAAATTTTTAACATGTCTGGTCTCTCAGGTACTGTGCCAGAAATGAGGGAATTCAAACTTTACGTTGGAATATTCCTTCATGATGTGGAGTTGAGGAACATAACTTTTGCTACTGGAGTCCTTACTGTAGAGGAGAGCAATGCCAGAGGGTTCACTGTTCAGCAGCACGTATTTGCCAATGGATCATCAGTCTTCTCTCTCAAAGTTCCTTTTGATACTGATGTCATCTTCAAGCATGTATGTTGGCTATTGCAGGTATTCTTGGCTTATTGTTCCACTTTTAATTAAGCCTAAACTCTCCTCCTCTTAAGAATCCACAAGTATTGGTGACTACCTACACCCTCAGTGTAGTCTTTGGCTTTGTCATTCTGCCTGAGGAAAGTTCATTTGCTCATGCAGTGAAATTGCAAGCATATCTTCAGGATGTTGGTAAGACTTGTAAAACCTGCACACAAACTTCCCTCTGCTCTATATGGAAAAACTAAATGACTTTACTACTTCCAGTGCTGCCTACACTCACTGGCACTTGTGACCAGGATCAGTTCTACATTACTGTGAAATATGGCAGCCAAGGGACCAACTTCAAAACAATGGTTGGTGGTCTGGACTTGACACCAGAGTTGGCAGAAGCCTACAAGTTCAAAGGCAATGCCACACATGGCAGCATTGAAGTGCCATATACAGCTACCAGCTCAGCTTTTGAGGTAAGACTGCAAGTCTGAACTGTGCGGTGAGCAGAGTCTAGGGACAGCAACACTGAATAACTTATTCTCCCTCCAGTTGATCACAGCAAATTCAATCCGAGCCAGACTGGATGTACTTGTGTGGGACCCAATTACCAACTGGATTCTTTCTGACTTGTTCCTGGCCTGCTACTTCCCTTTGACAACCACCAGTAAGTACATGTAGACATCTACTAAATTATATTGCAGTGAACCTAAAACTTCCTCTTTTCCTTGAAGGGTGCTACCCCAATGGAACAATCAGTGCTTTGGCTGTGAAAGTGGAATCTGTACCCAATCTTGACCCAAGTTGGCTAACTCTGAAGGACCAGTCCTGCATGCCAGTCTCTAGCAATGATCGCTTTGCTCAGTTTATCTTCAATGCTGACTCCTGTGGAACAACTAGAACAGTAAGTCAATATTTAACTACTTGGTACTTAGACCAAGGCTTAACTTGTATACATTTTTCCTTAGTTCTTCGACCACTACATGATGTATGAAAATGAGATTGGCCTGTATTACAATGCTGAGAAGGGCCTTACCCACACATCACCTGTTGACCCTGAATACAGGTAAGACCAACTGACATCTTAATCTGCTGTGGGATTTTTGCTAACTTTGTCTTTCTGTAGGCAAATTGTCTCCTGCTACTACGTGGTCAATGACACACAAACAATTGCCTTCCATGCTAAGTCAAGACTATATGAGCCAAAGGCGGAGATCAGCTCTGGACAAATGACTGTCCAAATGAGGCTAGCAACAGGTTAGGATGCTTGATCTAAGTATCATAACTACTTTGCTGTTAGACTTCTAATTATTAAATAAAAAAAAATGGACACTCCCCTCTCTAGATTCTTCATATCAAGAGTTCTATGAAGCTGAAGACTACCCAGTAAAGAAATATCTAAGGGAGCCACTGTACTTTGAAGTTGAGTTGGTGCAGTCAACTGATCCTCACTTGGCGTTGATCTTGGATAACTGCTGGGCTACTCTCCAGAAGGAAAGGACCTCTCTCCCCAGCTGGGACATTATTGTGGCCAGGTAAAACACTTTTGAGCAACTTCAAATCCTTAAACTTGTGGTCGAGTAACTTTACTTTCTGCTCCAGTTGTGCATACTCTGGTGATGGCTACGCAACAGTCTTCAGTACCGTCTCAGTGGATGACAGAGTTTCTGTCCCTTCCCGCTACAAACGCTTTTCAATGAAAATGTTTGCCTTCATTCAGGAAGATCAGGTTCTGAAGCACGAGGTAAATGTCTAACTCAATGGTGCCCAAAGTCGGTCCTCAAGAGCCGGTCGCCTGCATGTTTTAATTCGCTCCCTGCCCGGTTTAATGCACCTGGATCAAATGATGGTACATTAGAAGCTCTAAGATCCTTAACATGCTGAAAAGACTGTTGCTACCACCAAGAAGAGAACTAAAACATGTTGGATGCCAGCCCTTGAGGACCAACTTTGGGCAGCACTAATTTAACTTGACTATAGGATTAAAAATCTGAGTACTGGAAAACTAACACTCTAATTTACAGGTTTATGTTCACTGTGACTTAGTAATTTGTGATACAACCAGCCCTGCAGAGGGCATCTGCCAAGGCCAATGTTCTAATCTTGCTGTGAAGGGTACTCCAACACAAATGAGAAGGGGTAAGTTTGTCTAGTTAAAATAACACGCTCTTAAAAAGGCAAATTCATCTAATCCTGTTGTCTATTGCAGGACAAAGCACAACCTCAACCTACCAAAAGCAGATTTCCTTTGGACCCATTACACTGAACAGTTTTCAATAAATACTAATATTCCTGCTTCTGACAATTTGATCCATTCTTGGAAGCTTATTGTTTAGCCACTAGATGGCAATTCTAGACATTTAAATCTGGCACTTGTGGGAGGGGGAGGGGAGGGAACTTGATCTGAAGAGATCTCCAAAATGGAGGAGCAGAACTAAAATCTTCAGGCAAATGAGCCACATTTTATTCTGAAAACTAAAGCCAAGGGTTAAACATACTTGCACAAGTCATTGTAATTTGTATCTATAGGAGGGTTGCCCATCTCTAGCCTTCAAGGGGTATGAGTACACCTTGAAGTCAAATTCCACACAGCAATCATGCACACAACTTAACATCCTGGGTTTCAGGATGGTTTTCACATCCTGGTTTTTACAATTGATTTTCCTTTCTCCTGGTATATAATTTGATAAAATCTGTAAGGAGGGAAATTCTTTATTTTGCCGTCATAGGACAGTGTGCAAACAATGTAGGACCTGTTGGGCAGTGAAACATCTACTCATGGCTTCAGCCAGGAACCAACTAAAGGTACTCAAATTCAGCATACACTGAGTATCTACCTAAGTTTTGAGATTTTCTGTTTGGGTGCTTGATGTGAGGGGTTAACTGCAGATTGCAAATGTGAGTTCAATTCATCCAGTTTGATATGCAAGGGGGGGTGTATGGCCTTTGAACTGTTTAAATGCTTTTAATTCATAGGTAAAAAATGACCCATAAGATGATCCTTGTACTCTAGTGGTGTACAGCCCACATGTATCACTTTCTAATGATGGTCCATTTAGGAAAAATCTAAATATAAAGTCAGTTTAGGGTATTTTTTTCTACATCTAAACATGGTCTTTTACCCACAAAACAAGGTTTAAAGCACTAAATTCTGCCCTCCACTGATAAATTGGAGACTTCCAATATGACCCTCACACCTCAAGTACCTGCTGACCCCAAACTATGGAGTATTGTCAGATTAATTTGAAAACTTGTCTTCTCAGCCACTGACTCATTTGAAGTATTACTGCATGTACCTTTAGACAAGTGTTACAAGATCTTTCCTAAAACTAGTCTAAACCATGAACAAACCCCAGTCTACACAACTATAGCACCAGTAACATTAAAGGAATAGCTTTGAGTTAAAAAAAATTCTCAGCTTTGCAGTCAAGTTTAAGGTGATTAACTTCAATCTTTGCTTAAAACCCATCAGATGCCATGGCCTATAAAGTAACTTGTTAGGCTAAATGGCTGAGTTACATTCAAAGAAAGTATTGAGTCTAGCTTGCAGCTTAACTTGTGGTAGATTGAAAAGTCTGAAACCAGTTTCAATTTTAAGTGTTTATTTTTAAAAATTAAATCTTATTGGACCAAGAGACACACATTCAAAGCCATAGACCTGTGAAACATCACGTTTTTGACCTGCAAAGAGACACGCAAGATTAATCTTCAAGCAGATGAAGTCTTTAGAGTGCTGTAGCACACCAAAGATTAAATCCTCCATCTCACCTTTTGTTGTCTGCTTTGGGTTTGAACATTGGTCTCCACAAATGCCAAGGGGATTTTTGGAGTCACAGATCACAACATCACAATGCACAAAAAGCTGCAAGATTAAGATGTCATTTGGCTATATGTTTCAAATGCAACAAGATTTATACACCCAACCCAATTACGTAAACTACCTTGGTACTCATGTCATTTTTGCCATCAGCAAAGGCAAACATCTGGATCTCAAACCGTTTGAAGTGGGAGGGATACCTAACCCTGGTATCAGTCCAAACAGGATGATAGACCACCTGGTAAGGGTCAGCTGGGTTTGGACAGCTGCAGAAGGTGTCAAGTTAGGTTTGAATGAATCTTAGAGACTAGTCTAGATACTTCATTTTGCAACAGCTTCACCTTGACAAACTGTCAAGTGTCACTGATAAAATACCCATCAGTTATCAGATGCCATCTGGGTTCGGATGTTCTGTCTTCCTCTTGTGTTGCCCAGCAGTTTTCCAACTCAAGTGAAACCAGAGGGTTGGTAGACTTCAGCAGCTCCACCTCAAAGTACAGTGGCTGTAGATATTTTGCTATGGGATAGTCTTCAGAGTTTTGAAATGCATGGTAGGAGTCATCTAAGAGATCAAGATGACATGTAGTCACTTAAATCAGTTGCCTTCTCAAATCTGACATTGAGTTGTAGTCGATCCTTACCCAAAGCAAGCCTCATTACAACTTGCAACTGGCCTTCAGAGTTCTCTGCATAAGGTTCACTCCTGCGAGGTCTTGTGTTGAAGGCCACAGCCTGGCTTGTGTTGATGTCGTAGAAACAGGAAATCTTTAAACTGAAAATTTAAAGCAAAGTTTTAATACAATTCCCCACCCTTCAAGTTGTCAGTTATTAAGAGTTTATAGCAGAGTCTTACTGATACTCTGGTTCCTCTGATGTTGGACTCTTTTTCATTAGAAGTTCATCTGGCAGTGAGATCTCATTTTCATAGAGCATGGTATTTGTCATGAACTGAGAAAAAAAAGAGTTACAAGTTCATCTGTGTTAGACAACATGTAATCATTGAGTGCCAAGGTACCTTCCTTGTTGTACCACATGAATTCACTGCGAAGACAAAGAAAGCATAGCGGTCATCACTATGGACGGGGCCACAGGAAGGATCTGCAAGAGTGAGCTGGCTGGGGTTCAGCAAGGGCACCGATTCCAGTTTTAAAGCCAGAGCAGTCATTGTGCCATTTGGAAAGCATTCTAGAAGAGAACATGTTTACCATCAGTATTTAACAAGGTCACCAAATGTAAGGGTGGATATAAAGGTAACTTACCTGTGAGTGTTGAAGGAAAATTGCAAGCTACAGAAAATTCTTGAATTTGAGAATTAGTCTCTGGATTAATCAAAACTACATCAAGTCTGCTCCTAATGGATGATGCTTCAATGGCCTGAAAGGAGGAATGTTGCTTGAAATTAGACACGTTGTCCCTTTAAACCAGTGGTCCCCAAAGTCAGTCCTTGAGGGCCGGCGTCCTGCACATTTTAGTTCCTGGTGATACCAACAACCTTTTCAGCCTGTCAGCGTTCCTCTTAGGGCTTGTAACAAACCATCATGTGATCCAGGTGTGCTAAACCAGGGAGATAACTAAAACATGCAGGATACCAACCCTGAAGGACCGACTTTGGGGACCCCTGCTTCAAACATTAAAACCCTTCAGAGTCATACCTCCACTGTAACATCAAGAGCTGAAAATGGCACAACAAAACTGAAGTGTGTCCTGTTCTCCATATAATCATAATGCTGAGCCAAACTGGGGGTCATGTAACGCTTCCCCACCGTGGTCTGAAAGTTGTAGCCTTGGCTTCCATATTTTACAAGGACATAGAAGTTATGGTTATCACAGCCACCAGAGACAGAGGGCAGGACTGTCAAAAAAACAAAACAAAAACTTGATTGTTCAAGTAGCGCAATTTGAATTATTCAAATCTTTATAAATGCAGACCAATATCCTGGACAACAGCTTCCAAGTAGGCTTTGTGAGAGAATGTGACATGCTCATCCAGGATCAGCAGACCAAAGGTCAGGTGAAGGGAGTAGACTGTGACTCCCTCTCCAGTCTGATCAAGAGACAACATTAGAAAACATGCCAAACAAGACATTTCTCATCCATCTAAAATCTTTACCTGTTGCAAGACTGCAGGGTCTGCAAAGGGCACTTTGAGGGTAAAGACCTTCAAGCTGGTGTTAGGAGACATGTGCTCCAAGATATTAAAGCCTCGTGCACTGCAGTCTGGCATGGATAGAACTTCAGCAGGGAAGGTAATGTTCATTAGAGCCACATCAGCAGCAAAATGGCCAAGCATCATCCTGAACATCTTCTCCCCTGGAACTGTATCTGCAGGAAGATAAAGGCATGAGACAAGCTTGCAAACAAATGGTCAAAGAAATACATAGCCAGTTACTCACTGTTGATAAGTTCTAAGGGTTGTGGCCGCAGATGTGTTGCAATATGAAAAAAGACTTTATATCTCGTTTGTTCACGAGTATGCCACTCTGTCCAGAGCAGCTCAAGCATTGGCTCAATCATATAAGAGACGTAGTATAGATCACCTTGAACGTGGCTCTGCAGGAGTGTTTCAGTTCATGCAAAGGCAAAGAAAGACGGGTTAGTCAGTGTTGCCTATCCGAGTACATTTCGCAAGCCTAAAGATATTTGAAACTCGCCAACAGCATGCTTCACAGATTAAATGTCATAAGCCAGGTCACCTTGTAGTAGCCACCAACACCCCCAATGGGAAGTTCAGTGACAATGTAGAAGTCATTGAGTGTTACAGAGTATTCTCGGGCCTGCATCTCCACAGCGTCAAGCCTTTGGCCATTTATGCCAAAGTGCACCTCCAACAGATTAAACTGTCCAGAGGAAGTCATTGGGTCCATCTTCTGGGGCAGGTACCAGGTGATTGTGTTTTGGGTGAAGAAGACACTACCTGCAAGTTAGGCACAAGACCGATTAAGAGCATTAGAAACAGTTAACAGTTTTAATTTTGGCATGTATAAAGCTGTGCTCAAGTCCTTGCCTTGTGAGCAGAAGCTGGTCATTTACTGCCAGGTTCTGCAATTAAGCTTACCATTATTTGAGTCTTTGGAAATGTATGCAAATAATGTAACTCCGTGGCATATATGTTGAAGCCATAGAGCAGTCTCTCAACACCATAAAATGTCAAGACTCCTTAGACAAAGCAAATGGTTCTTGAAAGTGTGCTTACCCTCCTGGACTGGACAACCAGCTGCAGCATCAATTTGTGTTGCAAACCACTTCTTTTCAAAGATTGTTGAAGTTTTGAAAAATCTCATGGGAACCCCTACTACCTGGGTGTCAAAAATATAGAACGTTAATGAGCGACAAGCAAATATGAACTACATCATGGAACAAGAGTACAATAATTGCACACAAGTCAAGATGTGCCAACTGAGTCTTTGACAGCGAGAGGCCTTAGTAGTTTACTTCATATCTATTGACCTCCTGTGAACAAGTCACATTAAGCAGTTCTCAGGCAGCAATTGCCTTTTACTCACTGTCTGCATAAAAGTTTCTGGTGCAATCATTGGACTTCTCAAAACCAGCCTTGTAGGAGTATTTCCAATGCCATATCCACGTTGCTGTGCAGCAATCACACTCATAGGTTTCTCTCCCTCTGGTGTGAAAAACACAACAGTTGTAGCTTCGAATCCTGCATCCATAGACCGTTTCTGCAAATCAGATACAAGAGGGCAACTTTTATTCAGGCGTCCAGAAGTTAACCCCACACAGAGTCGGGCAGTCTCTAGAGTTCACCTCTGCAGCTCGATGAGGGTTTGAAGGCTTTGAGGGGTGGAGAGGATGTCCAGATAGAGGAAGGTCTTCTGGAGTTGCACGTCTTACCGACACCTAGAGGGAGAAGAAAAAAACAAAAAACAAACAAACAAACAAAAAAAAAAAACAGGCACTGCAAGAAAAATTTATTCAGATCAGGGCCTAGATTTCAGTTCACTCACTTCCATGTAGTTATAGTCGCAGATGACTTCTCTGGAGGCCCAGACATCATACTGGCAGGTTTCAGCCACCTGATACACCTCTTCTTGAGAAAACTGATTCCCTTGAAGGCGAAGTTGTAGTGCAGTTGTGAACAGTTCATCATCCTGCAAACAAAAGGAGTGTCTCATCAGGTAAAGAAACTTAAATATTTATTGCTTAAAGAGGTTTAGTCTTGTTACCACATTTTGAGCAAAACAGTTTTGGAGGGAGATATAAATTAAGGCATTCCCAAATGAGTCCCTCTTCATGCTGAAGCCACACTGCGCTGCAATACTCGGTGTAACAACAATTGCCGTGTTATCTAGGATAAGAAAATTTAAACATTTTCAGTTTTGGGTGTAAAAGTTTGATTTAGCAAGAGACAAAACAAGCAGGAGCTTACTCATGATAACAGCAACATCCAAAAGGCTTCCTCCAAGAGGCCCAACTTCCACACGCATAATATTCCCCAAGCATTTTGCTCTGATATCTGCATTTAAAGAAGAAAAAAAAGCTACATATGCAAGAAAAACCTGCAGAGTTGGCAAATCTCTTAACATATGCCACTACAAGACAGATAGCCTTACTTATAGGGGGTTTCCGTTGAGCCTCTATGTTTGCAGCCACTAAGAGGAGAATCCACCTGGGAATAAGAATTAAAAACATGAAACCCCAAATCAATGAATCAAGTTTGATTCAATGAAAAACCATCACACCTCAATAAAAGCAGATGCCCCATTGTGCAGTCTGTGGGAGACTGGTAACCTCAGAGTTCCTATGTTTGCCACTTCATATAAAGCTTGTCAAGAAAAAGGAACTCTGCAGGTCAAAACCCTTTGGGTGTCTAGGGAGATCGTCCCTGTCCCTCGGATACAGCCACTCACAGGTGGATCCAATTACAGCCTTTTGGAGATAATTGTGTGGACAGCCTGAGCTATTGTTGATTTCCTGCCAACTGGTTTCTGCGTTTTGCCTTGATCTATAAGATGTACTAAATGCTGCCAAGACAAAGACTACCCTTATAAAACAATGCTTAAGGAAGTAGTTTGAAATGGTTAGATATTTTTAGCTCATCAGCTTTTTAAAAATACTAAAAGAAGTTTTTATTTTATTTTAAATTCTAAACCTTTGGGATTCTAATTTAAAATTTTATTATGCAATAAATTCATTTATTTGGCTCAATATTAGCAAATAAAAAACAGATTTGCTCACCTGGAAACTGAAAATTATTGCTATTTGGCAATATGCTTTTTTTTTTTTTTTTTTTTTTTGCCAAATAGCTAATGATTAGTCAGACTGAAGGATGAGTGTCTATGAAGTTCTTGCCAGTTTTAGGTGTAAAGATTGATTGACTTGATCTGGAATTTGACTGGGTCATGCAAGCAAAAAGAGTACGTTTTGATCTAAGCCATTCTGGTGTAAATGTATGCATCATGAACCTCCACCCCAGTCTCAAATTCTCTGCATCATTCGACAAATTTTATTTTTAGCATAAACATTTATTTAGTTCAGAACATCATTAACTCTGGGCAGCTTATCCTGCTCCCACTAAAAAAAAGCAACCCAGAACTTGATGCTGCCACAACCATGGGGATAATATTTTTAGGGTCATGTGGAGTGTTAGTTTTGAATTGTGCATGCAGGTCAAATTTTCTTTTTCTTTTTTTTTCATATCATCAGATCACTCTTCTGTTTACTAGTTAAGCTACTTCTAGCTGACTTTAATTAAATGACATCAACATAAAAGGTATCAAAATGTGTATGCCACACTTTTGAGATTTTTTACATACGTATATAATCAAAGATTTTGGTTGCGGGAAAATTGTTTTCAAATGTGAATGCTTCTGGAAGTCACTTTAAAGCTCTTCTTTCTTGGGGAGTGTGCTATAATTCCTATTTGCTGCCAAATACAGTCTGAGGTTTTTGCTTGGCGGTCAGCCTGACAGCAGTACCTTCTCAGAGGGGATTAAAATGTCTGCTGTTACTACTTCACTCTGTCCTTCATGCACAAGCTGATGTCAGCTCCTTTCAGCTACAGAGCATTCCAGCAAAAGCCAAGACACATTTTTAAACAATAAAACAGTAAGGGGTTGCAGGTGCAGTCTTGTCAGATGGAATAAAATGTGCTGTTATGATCAAAAGCACACTCAATATTCAGGAACATCAAAAGCCTATTGGTAATAAAGAAGCCACAAAGATTGTTCTGTTCTGCATCTCTTCATCTTTGCAGGCTCTCTCTCTCCTCCCTTGTCCTGTAGCCCCTCCCTCCTCCCTGTAAAAGGCAACAAACTGCTGCCGCTCGGCTGTCCCAGCTCCAGCTCTTCCTGTCCCGTCCGTGAGGCTGCGGCAGCACACCACCCGGCTGCTTCTCCTCATGTTGGCAACATGATGGCAACATATCAGTGGAACAAAGGAACAAAACCAGTTGATTAAAAGTTATTTAATGGAAAGAAAGGCTCAAACTACAGGTAGGTTTTATGATTTTTTTGTTTTGCATTTAGTTAAAGTGGAAAAGTCTTGGAAAACCTGTTAAATTAAATTTTTTTATTTATTTATTTTTTTAGCAAAAACTTATCATGGATAGAAGCAGGATGAACTGTTTGAGGATAGTATTTCATGTAAAGATGTAAAAAAAGTGATTAATTTTAACCTGTTGCCTGAGATTGCTTTTTTTTCCCCCTTTGTCTCGTTATAATCCAGTAACCCGGTAAAGAAATATCCTCTCAAATTTATTTTGTTTAAATTTAAATGTTTCCTATTATAGAACATATTTTATTATCAGTCCAAGTAAAGCTGGTTAAAACAAAAGTAATAAATTCACTTATTAGGGTGAGGAAGCTACAAAATTAACCTGGCCCCTATGTGAACATGTAATTGCCACTTAAACCTAGTTACCTGTGGCAATAACCGTCATTAAATTATCAATGAGTGTTTCACAGAACAGGTTTAATTAAACTACTTTGCAAGATTTTTGAGCATTAACACCCTTTTCAGGGTCCTGCAGAAGTGTCTTAATTTGATTTAAGTCTATACTTCAGCTTTCTTAGTTACTTTTAGTCAGCTGTTTAGGGAAGTAATTTCTAGTGTGTCGTTGATTATTATTGTGCTGCATAAGCCAAGTGGTCTTAAGCAGAGCACTGCCGTAGATAATCACACAACCAGCAATAAGTTTGACTTTTTGTGATGTTCATTCTCTGGAATACTGTTAGTTTGATGTGAAATGTAACGGGACGACCAGTTTTTTCTTTCATCACATAACAGAATATTTGAATAAATGTCTTTGGGATTATCAAATTGCTTTTTGGCAAATATGGGCTAGGACGATTTGTTCTTTTTAGACAGAGTAGAGTTTTGCCTGGGCTCTCTCCACTGCATGTATTTGTCTCTATTTTCTTTCTTATCGATAAATCATGAACATTGAGCTTAGCTGAGGTTAACAAAAGGCCTGTGGTGCTTTGGACGTATTTCTGTATTGTTTTGTGATTTTATGAATGAGTCACTAATGCCTCCTAGGAGTAATTTTGCTTGCCAAATTGGCCAATTTCCCCATTTGAAAACAATGGTTCTTAATGTGGTTCCCTTCAGACCAGACATTCCCTTCAGAGTGATTGATAATCAGTAACTTTGTTTCAGCTCTTTTCTTGACTTTCTTCAGCTCAAAACATGAGCTGAAGATGTTTGTTTTTGAGATGTTTAAGCCTACTTCATTTCATCAGACTGGTTCTGTTTGGGGATTCCTTGGTTCCACAGGCCTGGCAGAAGTCATGCCTGGGTGTGTCGAATGAAACCAAATAATGTGGTTAACAAGGTGGAAAGTAATATTTTCACAAAGGAGCCAGGTTTGTTTGGATCACTTGTGCTAAACTCAAGACCAAGGGGCCAAATCTGGTTTACCACAGTGTTTTATATAGCCCTCTAAACTCTAGAGGGAATCTTCAAAAACAGTTGCGGCTTTAATATTATTTTATCAATAAAATCAAACCAGTTTTTTTTTTTCTGGCACAACCACATTCATAATCTTGATATGGCCCAAAATGAAAATGAGTTTAACACCGTTGGATGATTATTTTCCCCTATGTATAACACTATTATTTAATATCTTCTGAAATTATGTTTGTCTGATACTAAGATGAGATGACAAACAGAAGAAAAGTCTAACGGGGCAAATACTTTTACCACTTCCGAGTTTTACTGCAAATACTTTTCTCATGATGTTTTAGGACCATGGGGTATGGCCAAATCCTCCACCAACAGGGAAAAGAGGAGGACCAGGTCAACCTCAACGTGGGAGGCGTATGCCACAAAGTGGACCCGGACATGTTGCTCCGCTTCCCTCAGACACGCCTGGCACGTCTGCTGCGCTGCCCGAGTGAGGCCGCCATCTTGGAGCTATGCGATGACTACAGCCCGACCGAGAGGGAGTATTACTTCGACAGGAATCCCCGCGTTTTCCTCTGTGTGCTCAACTTTTATCACACGGGTCGCATCCACATGATGGAGGAGTTCTGCATTTTTTCCTTCAGTCAGGAAATCGAGTACTGGGGCATCCATGAGGTACACCTCAGCCCCTGCTGCAACACGTGGTACCATGAGAGAAAGGAGTACATTGAGGACAAGGACTGGGACATCCAGAGCGAAGAACAGGAGCCGAGCTTCGATTCCTCCTTTGAGGAGCTGTCCGCTCTTGACAAGGACCTGACTAAGTTCAAAGGGGCATGGTGTGGAGAAGTGAGGAGCTACATCTGGCTCAGACTGGAGGATCCCGCTCACTCCAAAGCTTCAAAGATTATCGCCATTGCCTCCCTCAGTATGGTGTTGACCTCTATCATTGCCATGTGCATCCACAGCATGCCGGAGTTTCAGCGGGTGGACGGCAATGACCAACCCATCGAGGACCCTGTCCTCACCGTCCTTGAGGAGATTTGCATCGCCTGCTTTTCCGCAGAGTTCTTCATCAGGTTCGTTGTTGCGCCATCCAGAAGGAAGTTCCTTGGCAACCCTCTGAACATCATCGACGTTGCTTCCATTTTGCCGTTTTACTTCACTTTAGCCCTGGAGAAATCTGACGAAGAGAGCATGGAGGAGAGCGAAGACCTGGAAAACGTGGGGCGGGTAGTCCAGGTTCTTCGACTCATGAGGGTTCTCAGAATCCTCAAACTGGCCCGGCACTCCATCGGACTGCGAGCTCTGGGTGCAACCATCCGCCACAGCTACCAAGAGGTGGGTCTCCTCATTCTCTTCCTCTCAGTGGGAATCTCCGTGTTTTCTGCCCTCATCTACTTTGCGGAGAAGGAGGAGAAGGACACGGATTTGGGGACCATCCCTTCAGGTTGGTGGTGGGCCATGATCACAATGACTACAGTGGGTTATGGTGACACATGCCCTGTGACGGCATCAGGGAAGGTGGTGGCCACCTTATGCATCATCTGTGGCCTGTTGGTGGTGGCTCTGCCCATCAGCGTGATCTTTAATAAGTTTTCAAAGTACTACCAGAGGAGCAAAGCCATGGATGTACGGTGCATCACCAAGCCTGAAAGACAAGACCCTGAACTCCCGCATTATAATATCAAAGAGCTGTTCACAGGTAGCGTGTACCCCTTCATAGGAAGCCTTGCGTTCAGGAACAGTGTGAGCAGCAGAGAGGACGACACTGACGCCTCCAGCTTCCAGGACATTGAGATGTGTGATAATGACACTTGTGAAAATGGGCCAGCAAAATGAGATTCCTGCCATTTCACAGAGCATCACTCCCTTTATGACAGCAAGTCACTCTGTGCCTCTGGGGACAGCGAGTACCATCACTTACCTTACCGTCTTCCTTCCTCATGAGGTTCGACAGAGAAATATGTTGGGCCACAACTTTTTTTCCCCCGCGTCTGTGTGTGTGCCTGTAAAATACACTGTGTGACTAAAACTAGAAAATCTAAAGGGAATTATCTGAGTCCTCCTCAGAGGTTTGAAAGCCCATTTTCTGCTTGAGGAAACCGCAATGATGCATGTAGGAGCCCGTAATGTTAATGTTTTTCAACGTAATGTCGTTTATTGATTTCCTCTGCTCGCTGAAAGTTCAGACGGAGACTTTGCCAGATGCGAGAGCCCCGAGTGAGAGCAGCACAGTTTGCAGTTTGCATGGACCGAATTGAAATGCATTTTTTGGAAAGCAAGTTATTACAACGCTTGTAAGAAAAAGTAAGATAAAGCCGATTGGGAGAAAAATGCACATCTCTCTCAGAGCACTGTTAAAGCACAGGTTGTTATTTTGCTCCTGTGAGCATGAAATAAAACTTTATTCTTATCTGGATTCAGATTTTTACCTTCATTTGTTTTCCCTCAGACAAAAGGTATGGTCTCAAATCTAAGTAAAAGTATCCCATTTAACTGACAAAATGCAATTAAGATGCACAGGAAGCTCGATTTATCTGCTCACCCTTCTCTGCTCTTCAGAGTATTGATCTCCTGTCCTCTGCTGTAATTTCCACTTGGATGATCTGCTGCACCACAAAGGAAATTTCCAAAAATCTGATCTCTGCAGGGGCTTCAGTGCAGTCATGCAGTTGATTTGAAGCATCTTCGGACACAGCAAGATGTTAAGTGAAGCCTTCATTTTCTGTCTGAAATTAAAGTTCAATTGGTTTCCTTTTATATTGCTACAAAGTGATGCGTAAATAACATAAAAACTGTAAAAGGAAACGGTCATAAATGTCCGTTATAGGGAGCTGGCTTCTTGCACACTGTGTTTTTCACATTGATACTGACATAAACAGATAAATCCAATTACTCCCAGGTTATTCATTGAATTTAGTAAATGAGTTTCGATCCTTGGTGTTTCTGTCAGATGTGCATCACTTTGTAGATTAGCATATTGCTTGATTCGCATTTTGGGTTCAGTTTTCTTAGCTTGACTTTAGTCATATTGACAGACAGAAAAAAATCCACATACTTTTTTGGCTATCTATAAATTGACATGCAGGGATTCACGTGAAAGTATTCACACCAATTTTGTAACTATTCCTGTTAGAATGTGATTAATGGTTTTTAATAGATAGAAACCTGACAAGTATTTTGCAGTACCTAACAGGTTTTCTTCAGACAGGCCAGCTGACAGCTTTGACTATTCCCAGGACAGGTTAATCTTAGATGTCCCCATACCCCTCCCCCACTTGAGTTATTGTTCAACCATTGTTTCTATGATTTCATTTGGTGATAAACACATCATTTTTTTATGTTGAAAAGCCTCTTGCATTACCCCAATCTTTAACTCAGACCACAAATTCTCTGCTCTTGGGGGTACAGCCAATCAGCACTAAGGAAAATAAATGATGCTCTTGTCAGGTAGCATTGTGCCTAGATACTTTAGCATTCCAAGAGGCATTTTAGATGTGTTTTATGTTAAAAAAACAAACAAACAAACAAACAAACAAACAAACAAACAAAAAAACACTTTCATTTTGACACAAAATATCTAGTTTAAAATTACATCAAAAATGGTGACAAAAAAATTATCAAGTTACATAAAAGCTATTATTTAGGGTGGACGCTTGTAGATGAAACTTAACAATAAAAGCACAACTCAGATTTAGTTTTCCCAGTAGGCATACCTGACCCTGTATTAATTAATCACTATTCA
Source organism: Poecilia formosa (assembly GCF_000485575.1). NCBI lineage: Eukaryota > Metazoa > Chordata > Actinopteri > Cyprinodontiformes > Poeciliidae > Poecilia > Poecilia formosa. The sequence continues at coordinate 4,251,404 of NW_006799940.1, forward strand.
AAGCCCTGTGAGCTGGTAGCTCTCAGATGTGGTGTTGTTAAAGTATATTAGAAAAATACCAATTATGTGTAAAGGTCACAGCAAGCATGTCAGCAGAAATGTTGCTGCGGAGAGAATGCATAGGTTCCTATTTCATGTGCTTTACCTTTAGGCCTTTTTTTTTATTACCGATGAAATGAAACCTCTTTCACTATGTCACAGCTGAAGCGAAGCTGCTTACCCCAATAGTTTTGTGGAAAAAAAAAAAAAAAGCTGTAAAGCTCACCGACTGGACGTGGTGGAGCACTAAAGCACTGGGATATAAGATGTCACTGGACAATTGGATTCCTGTCAGAAACATTGGGATCACTTTTACAAGGGGAAAAAATCAATACATTTATTTAAGTTGTTTTTTTTTTCATATTTGTTAGTCCTATGTGAAAAATTGCTTTTCAATCCATTTCACATTTGTTTAATGGGAAATGTTTGCACACAGAAAAGAGACGGTCATTACATATATCTATAATATATATATGTATATAT
>NW_006799940.1:4253151-4293644 GCF_000485575.1 Poecilia formosa
CTACATGGGATGTAAAAAAAAATATCAGAGGCAGCTTGTCCACATCGTCTGGCATGTTTCTCATACGGGTTGATCCTGACAGTAGCAACTGTTTTTTATCTATCTTTCTCTTGCACATTGGTCAAGAGTGTCGATATACTTTTTTTTTTTTGGTGGCCTCGAAGCTATGGTTCATCTACCCTTTACACTACGCTTGCCTACTAAGATGGCGCAGATCACTCCAGGTTTGGAAATGTGGGAACTGGGTATAGAATACCAGAACAAAGTACATTTATGGCCCAGTCAATGTCAGGACTTAAATCCATTTGTTTCTTTAAAATGTACATTGTTGAGGGCATAAAATCTGACTTGCAAAGAATAATGAGGATATTCAGTCTCTAGATCTGCAAAGCTTATTGAGATTTATGCTTATAGAGATTCCAGTTGTGGTCGGAACTAGGAAATTCCATATTTCGACTTTTAAGACCGACTTTAGATTTCAGAATGACTGCGCCTCACATCAACAATAGTATGTTGAGGTGGGAACAATTATTTTACAAGACAAGCACGTAAGAGTGCGTCTAAAATCAGCGTTACATGTAGCGCCTGCAACTCTAAATGCAACAAATTAAACGTGGTGTTTGCTTATAGAAAGTAAAGTTTAATATGACGTTGGTAAACGGCACCGCAAACAGCATTTATTGGGGTCACCATATATTTGACTATGTTAAATGGAATGCTGGGCATTGGATGTGATGTCAAACACAGCATAATCTCAAGAAATGAGGTAAGAAAATGGTTGTACAACATACTGACAATATAAGATACATGCCACACTTTTCAGATTTTAATCATAAAGCCTTCCAGATGTTATTTTATTGTCACTTTACAATTATGCACTACTTTGTGTGGTCTATCACATGGAATGCCAAAATTACATTAAAGTTTGTAGATGTAATGTGACCAAAATTGCAAACATATTTAAAATGTATTAAAGGGCACTTTATTCACATGTCACATGTCAAGTGCTTGAGGAGAAAACAATTTTTTCTGTTAAGCTTCTGACATTTATGAACTTGTGCAGTCCAAAAATGCCCGAGGGTCCCTGAACGTCACACAAAATAAAAGGTCACTGTGAGCAACGATGAATGTGCATATGAGGAAAACAGGGTCTTGTGGTGCATAGTGTCAACTTTTTGGTTAATTTATGCATCCTACAGATTTGCTTCTGGTTTTCTTGCTGCAAGTTGCTGTTAGTTCAGAGTAGTAGCCACTGAATCTCAGAAACAACAATGAAATAGAATTAAAAAGAAAATCACTTTTAGATATATCCACAACATTTTTTTTTTCCAAATAGTTCAATTTGGTCCATTTTTATTCTTTTCACCTCATTCATAGGATTGAAGTGCTTTAGTAAATTAAAAGCTGAGTTAACAGCACTTTCATCGCCAAGCTAAAGATATATTTTCCCAGGGATAAGTGGTAGCTATTAAACATGTGGATTTATGTGGAGAGATATGTTAGAAGATATGTTTTTCCAGACCTTCCTTGTGAAAAACAGTCCAGACATGTCCTGTAGCTTCAGCTCTTAAAACAGTGTGCTGGATCAGAGCTGGTACATGGTGTTCCTTCCTGCAGAGTGTGGCCAGGTCACGTCCACTCAGCTTTTACCAGCATCTTTGTGGTTTTCGCTTGCATCACACAGAACAAGGGAACCACTTTGAATACATTTGCATTATGTTTTCTCTTTTTTATTTTTATTTTTTCAATCATGTGGCTTTAATCCAGACAGGCTTGATAAATCGGGTTATTTTTCTGTTCTTCTTTTTGTTTACAGTTGTCCAACGCTTTCCATGTTAAGAAAAGCAAATGCAGCTGTACCAAACTTTGTAATGCCGGATATTAGAGGATAAATACTGCCTATAATTTCATTGTATGCATTACACATACATATATGTAATGATAAACACACTCTCTATTGGCACTTATGTTGAAGATGTGGGGGTTAAAATGTACAAACAATTGTACATTAATCAGATTAATCCTGACTTCTGAATATTTGTAGCCTTTTGTGAAAAAGAAATAACCATGCTGATATTATCAGAAATCTTGAACTATTCCCCATTTCATCATCATTTTCCTTTTAATAAAGCCATTTTGGTTTGACATTTTCTTGCCATTCAGATTAGTTGATCCTGGAGACTGAAGCTAAAGGTTTGCTTTGTGTTCTGCTGTCTTCAAAAAGCAGTTTATATAAATGGTGTTTTACTAACATTTACATGCGGCAGTTATTTACACAGAGCTCTAATATTTTTGAATGGGAAATGGAGGAGGAAGTAGAAATAAAGTCCTTGTATACCTCTACTTTTATATCTATAAGTTACTTTGATCGGAAAAACGTTCTTTTCTGAGTATATTTTACAAAGTAAGATTATTGGTTGCTACCTGTATTTCTAGATTCTACATGAAAAAGGTCTAATTTGAAAAGAATAGTAGTTCAAAGTTCAATGAATCACATTAAAATGTTAAATTAACTCAAACACGGTCGTGTTTTTGAGTTTGAGTTGTAATGTGGTAGATTTCGATCCCTCTCAGATAAACTGACAGCCTTGGGAACCAGCTGATCTGAATTAATACTCAACTACTGACACCTGACATTTTCTTGTACATTTTCAATATATTTAAGAGTCTTTGTCAGAAATATTTTGATATATATACCAAGAACAAGAAGCAAGGAAGTATCAAAACCACTGATGTTGCCCGCCTGCCGTCCAGCATTTGATCTCAAGCTTGCAGCTACAGGGTAGAATCTGTGTGCAGAACATTTACTTATCCCAAGAACAATCAATTTTTGTATGCTGGAAGCTTGAATCAGCCTTTCGTGTTTTACCATCTAAACTGCCCAAACAGAATTGAATCCGCAGGCAAAGGCAAAGAGGTCACAGTGAAGCTGATGCTGCAGTGTGCAGTAAGCTGAGCTGAGTTCTGGTCCCTCTGAGGCGGACACAAGACCACACAAGGGACCCTGGATTATCTGACTACCTCTCCCTCTGTAATGACTGTTTCTAGGCATTAATACAAGAATAGACCAGGCCCATGACCAAAAGGCCTTACTGAAATGCTTCAATGTTGAAGTGCTTACAATTGGATAAGTCACACTACAGTGTCCAAGGTGAGGTGAAGGTGATTTATGGCCTTTGGTGTTTTTTTTTTTTTGTAGTGTGTTGGCAATCTATTTGGCAATTCCTTGTTTCTGTGTTGGCCTTTATGAGTACATGAGTACTGTTTTTAGAAAGTGCAGTTCACTGATGAGGCAGTTTTTAAGCTTAGACTTTATCTGCAGAACGACAAATTCAATATTCTTAAAGTCTTTTCTGATAAGCACCGACGTCTTATCTAGCTATTGACTGCTGTTTGGTATCATGTTGTAGATCGAATGGTAAAAATTTGAAGAAGCAAGACATATAATTTAACATTTTATTCAATTAACAAGCATACCTCAGTTGTACGGTGCAATATTAGTGCGAACATTAAGACTATTACGCACCTAGCAGTGGTTATTGACAAATTTGTAAAACAGCAGCACAAATGTTACTGTCCCCTATTTAAATTTGTTTATTGATTCATTTTATGTGAATAGGCTTTTTATTTAAGTTGGAAAAGTTTCCATAAGATACATCATATGGACTATATATTCATTTGTTGCTCTGAAAGGCAAAAATCAAACTAAAACAATATTTTTATGTAGCTTTCAAGTATTTGTAAGTCCAAAGGGCTGCATGACATTATAAAAAAATACTGACGCAATGTAGCAGTCACTTCAGAAATTTCCCATCACTGCTAACTCAACAACTGAAAATAAATCACTAAGAACACAAAACTTTATAAATTGTACCTTTGCCCCATTATTCACTTTAATGTCTCTGCATGCAGTAATCCAGCAGTACAAGTAAAGCACACATTATATATCAGTTTCACCTTCTGAATCTGTTCATCACAGCCTGATTGGCTTCATACAAGCTGAATTTACATTTATCTGACGTATTTCAGAGTGACAGAAAGCCACGTTGGGCAGGTCTGCGCCAGACGACAAATGAAGGGCAGGGTGAAAAAATGTCAGCTGCATGGTTCTCAGCTTGGACGAACTAACGGACTCACCATCCATCCATGCATGCAGAGCTATAATAAAAAGAGCAATGATTTAATGGAGGCAGTAAAGGGCAAGGAGGACTCAGAGTCCTGCTAATGAATCAGAAGAGGATCGGATGAGCGTGGTAGTAAAACAGGACAGAATAAGGGTGAAGAACAAAATGACCACCTGCCCTGTGTGTATCTGTGAGCTAGATATTGATAAAGACTTTCATTAGGCTGTAGTATTAAATGCACATGAACACTGAGCTCATTGTTATGAAACAAAACTGAAAAAAAAAAAATCTATAAAGTGTATCAAGTTTACTGCCATAATAGGGGTTAATGCCGACCGCACTGAGCAAATCTAATTCAATATCTGCCTGTTTTCCACAAAAGTATTGTATTGAACTGTAAGCAACTGCAGTTTGAATGGTTGTTTCTTTTCCATTATTAAATGAACTTTCAAGGTCAGAGCATCTTGGGGTGTGGAGAAACATGGCCGACGTAGCGTCAGTCTGAGATCCGAATCAGTGCAATGAGTAAAGATTCACATCAGTGCATGGATTATTAAGTTATGAAACCAGACATAAGAATGTTTCTTGGATTTGTTGTTCTTGATGCAAAAATCAATGAGCAAAAAGTCGTGATAAAAATAAAAGCTCTTAGTTTATGCATATAGCGGATGGTATGATTGATTTTCTGTACAGCAAAAGTAAACACAACTTGTGAATTGGAGATGTTGAGGATGTTTTGTCTGAGTGAGATGCTTTTATACCTGATAACTATAAAAACTATAATGTTTTAAACAAACATTAAACCGAAGGAGACCACCACTGAGCCTATTTCAGGTAAAATAATGCAGAACTGAGCGAACTTACACGAAAATGTCAAAATTTGCACAGAAATATAAAGATAGAACCACAGGTAACCTATTTGGACACTTTATCAGCAAAAAATATATATATTTAGTGGCTAGTTAAACTTTGAAAACTTTAAAAATCACATACATACATTTTTCATCATATCATTCCTACAATTCAAGATCTTTTGATTTGATGCTGGAAATAGATCAAGTTTTTGCTGGTCACATGCAGATCACTGTAAGGTGGCTCCATGTATTGCTGCACACTGCCGATCAGCTACTGAAAGTTCCGGCATTTTTCCATTGCTTAAAGGACAGATAAAATCAGCTGTTTGGAGATATTTTCTGTCATTAAAAAACTAAACTAAATTGTTTTAATGTTAGAAGTAAAGAAACATCAAAGTCAAATTGACCTATCATTTTTCAGATAACATTGTTATTAATTGTTGATAAGTATAAATGGGTTAAATGGTATTCATTTTTGTTTTAAATTTACCATGGAATTGTTGCTAATATGCAAAAGAGTTCCTCACTCCTTTGGCTGATTATTGGATTTTTACAAGATTTAAATGCAATGTTAGAAAATGGAACACAGAAATCAATAACTCGTGTGTGTGTGTGTGGGTGTGTGTGTGTGTGTGTGTGTGCGTGTGTAAAACATACATTTTAGATGACATTTCTGCTGCAATTATCTGCCTTCTAGCTTTCCTGGAAAAGAAAGATTATCTCTTGATCTGACTGACTGTGACAAAGCCATTTTAGCCGAGTGGTTGAGTTTAATGGCCCCACCGTTTTGTTTCTTGTTTACAGCTCCCGTTATTCTTCCAGCTCTGACAAATTACCTGTCCAGCTTTAAATGGCAATGAAGGCTTTTGTTGTGAACAGCTGGATCAGCATTAAGACACTGCAGCAACTGATTATATTAATAAGAATAACAAACTTTTTCCAAATTCCACCTGTAAATAACATTATTATTATTATTTTTTCGGTTTATTAAAGAACAACTGTGAGAAAGCGATTCCATATGCAACAAAGAAAAACACAGAACGCTTTCATGCATCCACTTAGACTTGTCATTTCTTTCAACATAAAATGCATCCGTTCAGTCGTTAAATCTAGCAGGACTGTGGCTTGTTAAAGAATTTGCTGCTGCATCAGGATTTTTCCTGCAGTTAAAGTTAACAGCTGGCTCTATGAATTGCAGATAAGTGATAATAACCATTCAGCCTTCCAACGTATCAATAAACGCCACTTAAATTGAGAATCAAATAGAATCCATACTTTCTGTGGTGTTATTTCATCTCCAGTTGAGTTATGAAAAAAGAAATTATGAGGATTTTGATTACTGCAGCCCGTATAATGAGTGACCGCAAAGACTTTTTTTGCTGATGTGTTAGGCATGGAGAGGCAATAAAACGGATGGATTCTTACATCCAACTAATAAACTCAACATAGATTGGATGGACGCTGCAGAAATTGCCCTCAAGCCTAAAAGAATAGCTTAAAAAATACGGACCTACCAAATGCAAAGCCCCAGAATTTGCCTAGTAGGAGGTGAGAGTGAAAAATATGGAGATTTATTTTATACTGTAGCAAATGTTTACGCAGGCAAACAAACAGGACGCAGTAGTAATTCAAGAGTGACTCAATCTGTCTGCAGATATGAAGATAAATGACGAGATGCATCTGTTGCACCGCCCAATAAACCACGGTAATAACAGTGAATGAGGCGAAGTACTCCATCATTCCAGAAAAGTTTCTTTTGAAGAGCAGTTGGATCCCACCTCTTCGTCTCTCGCTCTCATTTCCTCCCGGTTTGTAGTGACAAGGCAGGTCAGGTTTCTGTGTTCCACCATCGGTTATTCTGTGATGTCGAATGACATTAAAATGGAAATCGACTCTGCTGCGGTGTGAGTCCAAAAGCACTTAACAAAGCCTTAATGACATTATTCGGTGAGTAACTGGCCACTACATTGCTTAGCAGGATTGCATCTCGGCAATTACTTTGATTAGCCCAAAATGACCCAACTGATTTGAGAATTAAATTTCCTACAGGGTGATTAACATCATGAAAAGGCCTGCATGCAGGAAAACTGCTACTTTTGTGCAGCTTGCATCCTCTTAATGCCCTTCTGCTTATTCTGGTGCTTTTTAAAATCTAATTCTGACTTTAATGTGATAATATTTGTCCCTTTTTAAAAAGATAGAAAAGCAATTCCATTTGAAATAAAACAGTCATGCTCCAGACCTTCTGGTTCCACTTTGATGATCCACAAAATTATTCACCAGGATTCTGTCAGAGTGATTAATTAAGATGATCTTGCCTTAATCTTCTTTGCCTAAATGTAGCTGCCATCTTTTTGATTAATATAGTCAATTTTTCGAAAAAAAAAAAAAAAAAAATGCATCTTAAATTCCAGAGAAGCCTGAGTGGAATTCAACATCAGTCAGGAGAAAGTGACCAACAAACAAATTAATTAACTAACTAACTAACTACAAAATATACTAAAACATTTCCAACAAGTTCAGTTTTAACTTGCATAAATAGTGATATAAGGATATGACATTTGATTAACTCCAATTAAAAATAAAATAGCATACAAAAAATGTGAGCTTGAATATTTATGATATAAAGATAAACATGTCGCTACTATAAAAACTCTTGAACTACCTAATGTTTCTTTAGAGTTTTCTTGTAGCAAATCATATTTTCTTATAATTTATTAACCGTATCTTGACAAGAGTGATAAAAGGAAGCCAGGAATATGAGTTACCAAACATTAATGATTTTGCATAACCACAGTGAATATCCATTACAAAAATTGTAAATGCAAAGCCTCCAGCTTGACTTTAAGTTTACAAGCTGTAGATTTGTCTGATGATTTGTCCAGTAAGAAGGCAAATGTCTCTGATGCAGGCCAATTTAAACAATCCTCAAAAAATAATGTGAGCAGGGTACCACATGTTATCCTAGATGAAGTGGCATTGTTCAAACAAAAGCTCTTCCTTTAAGATGCTCTCCTCCATCATCGTCATTTGGAGTGCAGTTCCCCTCTCACTTGCCTCCACAGACAACACAAAACCTCATTAGCATCAGATTTCTCTTCTGCTGTCAGCAACTGAAACCATTCACCAACCATAATTCACTTTGATTATGATCATAACATCACTAATTAATGGTATCTTTCTAAATATCTCAGCTCTTCCTGCATTCCTTGTAAAATCACTGAACTTTCATCTGCTTTTTCTGTGTTGACTAAAAACAAACTGATAGAACGCTCTTGGATGATGGTCTGCAAAGCTACCTGAAAGCACAAGTGCAGGAAAAGCCATAAAGGAAAGACTAAAACAGCAGCGGTCAGCCTGGTCATTAAGAGACAGTAATGGTCTGATTTAGAGCGTTCCTCGCCACCAGAGAAGATGTGCCAACAGGTTGATTGCACGATAAAGTGTTACCAAAACGCAATTTATTTGAGGTTCCCATTGCATATAAAGGAATCAACACAAATTGGATTTTCGATAAGAAATATGCTCTAAATAGAAAATAATTCAGTGATTTATTCAGAACTTTAAAAAAACAACAACATTTATTTCAGCAAAACCGGGAGTGCGTAAGTCTTGTCTGCATAATTTCACATAATATTTCAAGCTAACAACCAAGGCCATTAAGCTATAAGAAAGTCTGCTTTCTCCAGACTTTGCAGCAGCACAGCAACAGATTTCTCTGGTAAGGACATTAGTTACTTTTATGACTTGCTTATGTGTAACTACACAAAACCGCTTATTTTACCTGACAGCTTTTGCATTTTAAAAAGCACGATCGAGATTCAGCAGCCTTGATTCAGTTTTAATGGCTGGCTCACATTAAGGTAGAACGCAGAATCAGGTAATAAAACCTCTACCTCAGTAAAATGTGAGGTCAGTCACTTTAGAGCAGGAATATTGGAAAAATGGGTTAATCAATATACAGTGCCAATGAGCTAATTTTCAAACATCAGCACATTATAGATGTATTTCCATAAAACATGCTTGTTCCTAAGGCATTTAAACAAAATCCTTGATTGGTAGTTACTGTTTCTCCACATTATCAACCATCATAGATAGACTTCCTGGTAATAAAATCTGAAAGAAAAACTGATAAACTAGGATAAATATAAAAAGATAAAAAATAAAAGTAATCAATGTTTACACTGCATTGTAGAAAAGTGACTTTCTTTTCTTTTTCTTTTTTTAATACAAACAAAATCAAATGAGTTATTTCCTCTTTTGGATCCAAACTGAACTTAGTTTTCGCTGCATTGTTAATTTGTGCTTTACATATGAGTGAACGAACACTGGAGACGGAAACTTGAACAAACATCAAGTCTTTGAGGCAGAAAAGAGTCGTAACATTCACACTGAAGACACTTTTTATTGCTTTTATGTGTGAGCTTATGGATGTAGTTGAGGCTCACCACACTCTTTCTTAGCCACATCCTGCTTGGTGTAGAATGCCACAGCATATATTTTCAAAAAAACCTTATATGAAAAAAAAAACGACTAACTAAATATGAACCATTACAGAATAGGACTGTGGATTTAGTTCCTAATTTTTAGTAGCTAGGTAGGAATTTTGTTTTTACATTTGCTGAACTGAACTTCAAGCTTGTTTTTTGAAAAAATTTAAAAAGTTTGACTTTTTTTAATTTTTAATTTTTAATTTTGACTGTTTTACTTTGTTTTTCTAAAGTAAAAAACAACAAAATGAGCAAATTAAAGTCCTGAAACGTTTAAACAAATGGAATTTACTTTCAGAGTTTAGGTCTCAAATGGTAGTTTTAAACAAAAACACAGCTGTTACTATTTGTCACACTTCATTCTAATACAAGTTTGGAAAAATCTGAAATTTTAAAATGGAAAACGTAAGAAATGATATGCAAACCCTTACCAATATCATGAATTTGATTACAGATATATTGAAAACCATTTTAATTAGTTTCAAATCCAGAATATCTCTGTGCTTTTGATTCTACTAGCAGAATTATGAGATTAAGAATTAGTTCTGCACTCGTTACACTAAAATATATTGTACAAAACAGCACAGCCGTCCATTCTGCACTTTAATCTATTCAGCGAAATGGTAAAACAGCTCATGCATAATTTAAACAATGCATAGTTGGCTTCATTCTAACGCTTGCCTGTAGTGCTATTAAAAAAAGTAACAATATCAGGGGAACTCCCTTAAGAGGATCTGCAGTGGTTTCTCATTAAGGCTCTCAGTGTGCAGCATGTTCGCTAATGGACCTCTGGCTTCTCGCCTGGATCGATCACCTGGCCACAATGCACGAGAAGTTCTGATTTCAACAAATCAAGAGCCTTCCTCTTGATTACACACTAGCTGAGACTGACACCGCGTCATTCGTCAGGAGAGATGCTTAATCACAGTGGTGGCGGAGGGGTGGAGCAGGTGGAGGTGTGACAAACAGAGCAGCCAAACGCTGAGTGAACAGAGAAAACAGTGAATGAAAGACATAAATCTGACCTTCCTGACTAATACATCACCTGCTGGCTGAGAGGAGAAGGCTGCCTGTTGATGACTTTTTGATGGATGACTGATTCAATACCGTTCGCATCTAGTGATGGATCACAGCAGGATTTAAGAGGATGTTGACTGAGCCAAAGCTGTCGTCTAAGGGATTTTGTGAGACGGGCTGCCACAGAAGACGGAAACGTGCTGATGGAGGTTATGGATAGCAGTTGTAGATTTATCTATATCTCCCTAAACATCTAAAAACGTATTCCCTCAAGCGAAAGTTTGCTTTGTCATAGATTCAACACGTGCAAAACTGTTCAAACCCCTCAAAGTTTGTGCTTTCACCAAAAGCACATTCATCAATTCATCCATTAATCGTCCGCCTGTCCTTGCAGGAGTTGTTGTCTGTGTCCAGCAGTGATTGGATAAAAAGCAGGTACACCCCGGAGAGGTCGCCGGTCCATTGCAGGGCAACAAACTTCGGTGTGTTTTATTATGCTGTCTTGATGTGAATAAACCTGCTCTCTGGGGTTGGTAGAGAAAATTCAGTGCCAAGAAAGTCACTGCACAGGTCAGGGGAAAAGTTGTGGAGATTTAGGATATAAAACACTGTCCCAAGCTTTGGAAATCCCAGAGAGCACAGATTGATCCATTACTTAAAGATGAAAGGAGTATGACAAGCTGGTTAAAGACAGTATTAATCAGCGAATCTGCATAGATCTGCAGCTGAGGTGGCGAGGACCTCTGATTGGACAGCCTCTAGACATGAATGCCAAAACATCTATAAGACTAGCAAAAATAAAAAGTCTTTGATGAAACTTCCAAAGATAAGGTGGATTAGTTAATGAGTTTGACTACAAACCATGTTACACCTTATATATATGCGTCACATAAAATCCTTTAAACTGAAATTAGGTGTGTGTAATGTTACCAAATGTGAAAATAAGTTTTTGTTTTTGCTGCTTATTTTCAATTAAAGATCACAAAGTAACCGGGGTGACGCATCTTGGCATTTTAAACACCATCCTGAAAAAACAAAACTAAACAAAACAAAAAACAACAACAACAAAAAATTCATCAGTTTATTTAGGAAAAGAGTTCACATTGGCACATTGAAGGTGAAATTACTTTTGCTGCCAATGCACTACATGTCCCCATCTAATATCAAAAGACACAATGTCAAAGTACAACATTAATGGTGCTAAAATGACTTTGAAAGTCGTTCTGGGTCCTTTCACAATCATGGCGACTCTGATTAATGTGATTTCCTAACTGCCTACAGCAACGAACCCCTTAGAATCACTTTACACAAGGTTAGTACTAAATGAAAATGTGCTTTTGAGTGTCCTTGTTACAATTGCCCTAGAGGAAATCCTGCTTCACTGCAGTGTCAGCAATAAATATGTCCTTGTATATGAAAGTGTCTTTGTTAAGGCTCAGGCAGGGTGGGCCAAACGCTCTTGTTTTCTCTTGAGGAGATGGACACGAGCCAGGAAATGAGTCTGAAATTGAGAGCACTTACCGTGAGTGAGTTTGTTTGGCAGGACGGGAGCCACGGCTTTTCACAGTCATGGGTTATTTCAAGTTTCTACTATGTGGCATTTCAAGACGCTTTATTTTTGCCAAGTCAGAGCAGACAGAAGGATCCGGTAATTTATGAGCCACGTTAGCTGGATGCAGGTTGTTCTGATGCTGTTGCTGTGGCAGCTTGAACAGCGGCTCATATCACAGATCAGTTATATCACTTTTTGAAATACTTGCTTCTTCACTTATGAAGTCTATGCAAAGAAAGCACTTTCACCTTATAATCCAATGAGAAAGAGATTGCATTAGCTATTGGCTAGTCATTTTCTTTTTTTATTAAGTATAACTTCATTTTCTTAGAGGATCCCTACCCCTATATGTTTTATTGCACCTTCTCATCCATATTAAGGCTAAAGCCAATATCTCTGATGGAAAAAATGAAGCCGTCTCTTCACCAGTGGAAAGGTTTGTTTCATATTTTTGTCACAACTGATCAGAATCTGATACTAAACTTTAAATTACTGGGCTATTGATTCAGGAACTGACTGATGTAGTTCCACCTATGCTGCTCAAATCTGCACAGTTAGCAGATTATGCTCCTGATTTGCAATGCTTCTTAAACTTCTTCACATATTACTGTCACAAAATTGCATTTAAATGGCTATTTTGTGATGCACCAACGCATAGTAGTGCGTAACTGTGAAGTCGTAGAAAAAGGCTGTAAACATTTAAAAAGTGTGTCGTCCATTTCAGCCAGCCTAAGTCAACGATTCAACTTCCTTGAGTCCTAAATGATTGGTTATCCAGGAGAGCTTTTGTATTGATTTGCAACATGCTATTTCTCATAGGGATGAGTATTAAACCATACCAAAGAGGTCTCTCCCACTAAAGGCTGGATGTCCTCGCTGTGGAGGTCAGGAGTTCATGTTTGTCCTTCCAGCTCACAATTTCTGCCTGACTTGACAAAAAGAGTGAAAGCAAACAGTTTGCCTGGTTCATTTAAGAAAATACTGACCATGACCTCTGAAGGTTTGCTCTTTTGAAGACGACACTTGATCATGTGTTCATGTAAGATGTTACGAATATTTTCATTTCATCCCTTACAGTTAATCCCCAGAAACACAAAACTAAAGCTAAAAAACTGAGCTAAAAACAAGGAGGAACATAAAAAAAAGCAAATTTATTGATATGTATCCACCTGGAGCTCTGTGAGGCGGAAACTTGGCTGCAGCTCCGAGGAGGAGATGTGTTGAAAAGGCAGCGCTTGCAAGCGTTTTGCATCCCCAAATAACTGCCGGGATATTAAAGGATTTCTCATGCATGAAAAAAATCAAAGCAATACTCCAGGTATGTGTTTGATAAGGGAATAACATTGTAACACGATATAAGAAAAAGTCAATTTTACATCATACTGCCCCTTTACAAAATTTCGCTCACCAAAAACATAAGTAAAGATAGAAGAAATTTGTAAGAGTGCAGATATTTCTTCACAGTGCATATGTTTAAGTTTTTCAAAGATTTCCGGGGATACGAGACTCTGATTAAGATAAAAAAAATATTGCCCTTCTTACAGATGACAGCAGGAGTAACTTCATTACGCGGATCAAAGTCTAGATCTATAGGTCTTAAATTGAGATGTACATCACATACAACATGCAAGTGTGAGTCACACACAACTAACACCTTTTGAGGCATCATATCCTGCTTCAGCGGAGATGAATGATTTCCCGTCAGGGCCATTTGCATTATAGGGAGGAGGGAAACCGCTGCTGACTCCGGCTGAAATACAGACAGATTGATTTAATTCCATTAAGTGAGTTACAGCGCCGATGAGGCAGCAGCTGATCTGTAACAGAGGACAGGACTGTTTAATGTTCCCCTGGCAGGTCGTGACAGTGAAACCCTGCAATGTGTGTGTGTGTGGGTGTGTGCGTGTGTGTGTGTGTGTGTCTGAATGTGTGTCACATTACAAGTCATAGTGAGACTAGTATGAATGAGGAAAGGGGGTTGGCCTAATTCCATCTCTAAGGGCCAATGGGTGCCTTGCAGAACTTAGCAGAGTTTTTCCAGCCTTATCTCCAATATACTCATTATAGGAAGTCATTTTGGTTCAGAATCAAGGACAGATAGAGGAAAGCAACACTGAATGAGATTATGTGAATCATACAAAATATATGCTGCCCTATTTTCTTCACATAAAATAAATGATTCATATTTCCAGGTAAAGCTAAGCAAATTTTGTTCCGTTGATGTTTGAATTTTATTGTCTTCTGATTGCAGCATGTGACTACAGGGATCACATAGTCAAATCCATGAAAGGAAAAGTTACTTTCTCTGGTGAAATTTTTATCATAATTCTCAAATCTACAAAAACATAAAATGATCAGATTTTCATAATTTTTGCATCTTTTAAACGAAGACTGACATTATTAAGTATCGCAATGTAACCAAACATTTTTTAACCTTGTTGTATGTATTTAAGACTCTCTTTAAAAATATTTTTCACATTTTTTGACAACATAAAATAATAGATTAAGAACACGTTGCTTCTCACTATTCTTCTTCTACTTAAATCTTCCACTAGAGGGCAGAAGATATATTTATCAGTAGAGCAGATTTTTGAAGAAAAATTCATATAGATCTGAGAAACAGATTGTTTTTTTCTATTTTTGAAGAAGAAATAACCTAATAATGAGCGCAGTATGCTGCACTGATAATCCTAGCCTGAAGGAAGTGTTTTTTGAGAGAGAAAAACTGTATGTGTGTGATATTTTAATAGTGTATGTGTGCAATTTCAGTTTTATGAGTGTGTAAGCATGTAGCAGTGTGTGTGTGTGAGCACTTAAAACACTTAAAATGGCCCCCCATGCTTTTGACCTATAGTCTATGTAACAAAATTAAGTTAAATTTACTTGTATTTTATGTTTCATGTGAAGAAATTAGTTCTTTAATAAAGAACAATCTTGCTTCTTCAAAATGAATAAATTATGCAAATACACTAGTTGAATAAACAATCTTAATTTGATTGTTGGTTTGAAAATAGTAAAGTGTTAGATTACTTGTTAGTAAAATGTGTGGTATATTGAATTTATGCGTTCTGACATCACTGCTGAGCAAACATTGATATAACCAGCTTTAAAAGTCCTAACAACTCTACTACTACCTCACCTGTTGAAGGAAGTCCTATCAATGTCCTTCAACATATTTCATTAATGACAAGCATTTTAGGAGAGACTCCATCAAACAAGTTCGGCCCAAAATTATTCATTAAATTAAATTATTTTAAAAAATGTAACTTTTCTATTGGCCTTTATGCAAGTACAAACAAATTGAGTAAACCAGTCACTTAAAGTTTGTAATACTGGCTTTTATTTTTTTCTTTGAGTTCCCGTAAAATGCTACAAGGTCAGAATTGATACAGTAAAAACCGATTACAGGTGACAGGTGTTCTATAAAACACACCTATAAATACAGTTGAGTTGTTCACACTCTTTCCAAACATGTGTGGTGAAGAGATTGTAACATGCAGACTTAGGTTTTCGATCTAGGTGGGCTATTTAATCCTGGAAATGAAATGGAAGGTCAATCCCAAGCTTGCCATTGCTTGTCCTCATGCAGGCTTGTACTTCCTCTGAAGGTTGCTGCATAAGACCATAAATTGCATTGATGATGTATTAGTTAAATGGTCCTGTCCATCATGGGCTCACACAGTTTGCTGATTTCATCCAAGTTGAAAGGAGGAATCTGATCAACTATTTTCTTAACTCCTGTAACAACCTCCCGGTAGACCTGATTGAAGTTGATCTAAATATTCAGACTTGATAGAATCGACAAACTCCTGTGTTTTCCCAATCACTGCCTTCAGGGTGTCATCTAACTTTTCCAGCATCATGTCAAGACTCTTGATGTTTTTCTATGACATCTTTTTGATACTTAGTTTGACCTCAATTATCTGCCTTCCAATAATCACCTCACCACTTGGCAATTCCACTTCAGGATTGCTAAATTTCTCAAGAAAATAGTCATAGTACACTTTCATGTTTGCCTGGATGAACTGATTGGTTGCCTCCATCTTACTAGCAAGGCTGCCGGTTAGCTTCTTTAGGAGTTCGGGAAGAGCGGTCAGCTCATCATTCAGTGGTGTTCTTAAAGAAAATGGATATCTGGCTCATTTGATCATCATAACTGATTGCGATATTATAGACTTCGCTGACACGGTTAGTAGCAGAATACTGGAGCATCTCCATGCTGCTTGTGATTCGGTATTTGTCAGAAAATTCTTCAACAGAAGAGATAATTGATGGGAGATCTGTCTTAAGTTGAGCAATCAGATCCTCAGATGCCTTAATGTACACAATGTTGGTGTTGGTCGTAGAGGATGCGATCAGCAAGATGTCAAAGTCAGTTTCTGAGGACATCTGCATGGAGAAAGGGGATGTTAAATAAGTCAGCTTTTTTAAATCTCAAAATGGAAGTTGTTTTGTAAAAAACTTACAGGAGAACGGCCATAGAACCTAGCACTCATTTGGGATGGGTCTCTGCAGTCAAGTTGAAGGCCAAAGAAGCCAGACGACGGAGTAGAAATAGAGATGTTAATATGGTCTCTTTCCACAGCATAGTGCAGCCTCAGATCAGTGAAAGTAGGACTGGTGATGCCAAGGTTCAACTTAATTTGGGCAGCACTGTCAGAGAAAACAAGCATTTTAATAAAATAAAATAAAAAAATGAACAAATTCTCAAATACCAGCATGTATATCTGCAGAGAATATTTACCTTTCATCAGCTTGGTGTTTCCTCCTTAAACAGGACAGAAAAGCAGTTTAATATTTATTACTTATATTGAATGTTATTATCAATAATCTAAAATGTGTCAAAATGTAAAATATTACCCCAAAGCTTGAACAGCGACATATTCGAAATCCAAGTTGAGCTGAGACTTAGTCAGGACAAGATTGCTGACCATGTTCAGGAGGTCATTCTCAAACGTTACAGTGGTGGAACCTTGGAGAAGGAATAGAAATATTCACTTCTGAAGTCAGTAGTATGTTAGTTATGGGATGGTAATGGGTATATTAGAATTTTTTTAATCAACTCACCTTCCATGTCATATCCCAAAACCTCAATAGGAGAAGTGGCAGTGGATCTAAACGTGACCTTGAGGGTAGGGGCACTACAGTCCACTTCAGTGAACATGTTTGTGTTGTACACTGGACTAGCAAACTTGACATTTGAAGTAATCTTCTGCTTGGATGGGTTCAGTTCAACAACAGTCTTTTCAAAGTAAGCAATGTCACCCAGGCTGCTTGGCTGTTTTATATCAATCTCAATATCAGATTTCAGTAATGATGGCTCAAAGTCAATAATGGCCTTTGCATTGTGTTTTCCCTCAGTTTTGAAACTTAACAAGTTTGCTCCATTGTTGCTTGAATAGGTAAGGTCTACAAAAAGACGGCCCATTGAGGCTTCGGCAGCCAGCTGTTGGTTTACATCTATGCCAAGGACTTTGGTGGTGCCATGTTTAAGCTTGGCATCAGTAATAAACTTGTAAGTTGAGCGGACAGTGTTTGTATTTAGATACACAACAGCCTCATTGTCCAGAACACCTAAAACTAGATAGTTTTCCAATGCTGTGCTGTCAATGTTTGACTTAAGGGATGACTCCACTGAAAGGTACTCTTCGTCTCTTTCTACTTTCACAGTGTGCTCTGCCTCAACCTTTCCAATAGCGTTTATATTGGGAATGTTGAAATCACCCTTTAGCTTTAGAGTGGACTGGGCATTGGGTTTGGAATATGGATTTGCAACCAGATTTTGGCTTGCTTCCAGATTGAGTATAGGTAGGGCAATAATTGATGATGTCGATACAGAGACAGTGTTCATGCTATAGGTACTGTCATGTGTGCCTTTAATGTAAAGATTTTCCAGGGAGAGAGAATTAGCTATCTTAATTCCTCTCTTGAGGCTCAGGTTGGTGGTTCCTTTGAGTTTTGTGTTCAGCCCTTCAAACACAGATGTAGTGGTAGCTCCTAGGCGGAACACAAGATCATCTTCAGCAAAAAGCAAAGTCTCAGCATTAAGGTTTATAATCGCAGACTTAAAAGAATACTCTGAGTTCAGTCTACCCATTGAGGGTATCTGGATCAGACCCATCACATCGATAATTGGGGCAGTGGTGCTTTTCGTGTAAAGGATCTTGGCATCCATATTAAAAGTCTGCTCAGTAGAAGACAGAATATTTTTGAGTCCAGTCTTCTCAAACAAGTTCAAATCATCGATAGGTGGAGAATGGAAGTCCACAAAGGGTAGGTCAAGTTCAGGAATGCTAATTGGATATTCCAGGAAGGACAGATCAGTCAGACCATCCACTTCAATTAAGACACCAGCATGATTTCTGGTATTGTCTGCAGTGAAGTTGGAGAACAATTTGTACTGGTTGAGGCGAGCCAGGAAGGCTGCATTCACCTTTTGAAAGTCAGGTCTTATGTTGACCAAGTAGTCATTCTGCAGGTCTATCTTGGCATTCAGAGATTTGAAAATGTTGACCTTGGCATTTGCTTTGTTTTGTATTTCAAAGAAAACTTCAGCAGGGCAGACTTTGAAATTGGCTGTGTTAGAGACCACTCCACTATCTGCACCATACAGTTCGGTGTCATGTTTTGCTTTCATCTCAATCTTCATATCATAAAGACTGACAACACCTGATGCATCAAGGACACTGTTCTTGATGAATAGTGCCCTTCCCTCATTCTGAACATTAAATGTAAAAGTGCCAGATTCAACTGTAATAAGCTGTTTCATTTTTAGGATTTCAGACTGTGTGTTTCCGGTGAAGGTTAGGCGGACAGTCTTGGGTTTGAGCGAAAGCTCAAACTTGCTCTTGTGATTGCAATCATGACTGTTAATTTTCCCTTCTCCTGTACTTTCTACCTCAAAATTTAGTGTTAAGCCATCTTGCTGCACAACTGACTTCTGCTTTGCAGTAATGTTACTTGAAATATCAGCAAATGGTATATTTACTACATGATTGTAAGTTGTGTCAACTTTAGAGGTCATTCCCCCTGCCACTGCAACGAAGGCTGTGTTAACCAAGTTGGCCGAGTAGGGTGCAGTATCAACCATAACTGCGGTTTTTGCTTGTGCTTGAGTTGAAAGACCATACAGAGACACAGATGCCTGATGTTCAACACCTAGATAAGTGTGTCTGAATGTTATAGTTTCTGCAAGGACAACACGTTTCATCTTTGGGATTGCGATGCGAGCGTTGCTGTCAAGCTTATAATTAAGGATGTCCGAAGTGGGAGATCTGCCCTGAGAACTAAAGGAGCCAATGAATAAAGGTGACATGTTGTTCACAGTGGAGTTCTGGAACTCGGCAGATGTCTTTATAGTGTACATGGGAGATTGGAATCTAATCTCACCGTAAAGTTTACCAAAGCATGGAAGCATAATCCCATTTGGAATTGTTGGCAGCTTTATTTCTGGAATCTCCATAGCTTTGGCAAACTTTTCTGTATCTACTTGCGGAATGCTGGGAAATGTGAATTCTAAAAGAGGGATTTCTGGCAAGGTGATCTCAGGAAGCGTTGGGAGGTAATTCAAAGTCAGATCTCCAAAGAAAGCATCTGGATCAGGCATTTTGATTTCAATGCTTACAATGAAATCAATGAGTTCAATGATCTTCTGATTGATGTCTTCAAATGAAAGAGTAAAAGCTTTCACAGTGTACATGCCCAAGATGGTAAACTCGGGCACGTTAATTTCTGCTGGTATCTCAAACTTATAACCGAGCTGTAGTTTTGTGGAAGGCACAACAAGATCTGTGAGAGGGAAGGTGAAGGATGGCACATTGATTTCAGCTCGTCTCACTTCATTCAAAAGACTTTTAATGATCTGCGAAATCTCACGAACAATTTTCATATCAGGCAACACCTCATTTATTTTACTAATAACATCAATGATGTTGTGTACAATAATATCTATTCCGATTCCGAATAAGAAATTGATCCCATTCAAAAACTCGTTAAGTTCTTCTCTGATGTCAGGATTTCTGATTTCCTCTTTTATGTATTCAGCAAATGTCTTGATGACATGTTCATAGATGTCTGTTGCAGACTTAACTATTTTTTCAACTTTTATTTCTCTCAGATGCTCTATAAAGTCTCGAATAGATGATAGCACTACATTGGCAAATTCGCGTGCCGCCTCAAGTTTCTCTGAAATTTTGAGAGTCCTGATTATCTCATTTGAGTAATTTCTATACTCTTCAATAATTTGATTAGTGTTGTCCACAATGTCATTGTAGTTAATGGACTTTAACTTTTGGAGCATGGTTTCAATATACATATTGAACTGTTCAATTATATCTCTAACCTCAGTTGTTTTTAAGTAGTTAATAGTGGCTTGAAAGATTTCTATAAATCTGTTGGAGATTTCTGAATCCTTCACAATTTTTACAGCAGCCTGGATGGTTTCCTGAATTCTTAGTTGTTTAATAATGTCTTGTGCTTTTTCCAAGACAGCCTGAGCCTTTTGGTCAACTTGAAGATATACAACTAACTCTTTCATCTTAAGAAAAATTACATTAATTTTGCCAGCAAGGTCAAAGTTATAAATCTTACTCTTAATCTCTTCCATTGTATTATTCAGTATGTGTACTGGAATAAGATAAACAAAGAAATCAATTACCTCTTTCATGTCTGTGGATGACAGCATTAGGTGTGAGAAGTCAAACCAGTCAAGTCTATCTTTAACTTTAGTCATGATGGCCTGTACTATAGCTTTGATCTGAAATCGGGCTTCTATATCAGACAGGAATTCAATACTGCTGCCTTTAAGTGTTTCTAGGTCAATTTGTTGTATCAGTTCACTTATTGTTTCAATCCCATTAACAACTTTAGCTTTGAGCACATTCAAGTCTTCCAGAACATTTTCTATCTCCTGACTGAAGTTTTGATACATTAGGTCCGCGAAGGTTTGGATGTAAGATGAGAGATTGATGAAAACTGTCTCAATGGCTTTCCTGAGACTTGTCAAAGCTGCATCCATGTTCTCTCTGGTGATGGAAAAATTTTGGCTAAAATCACTGAAAAGCTGTTTCAGTCGATTCACTTTGTCTTCTAAGTTAATTTGAGCAAGAAGTTCACTTACTTCCTGGGGAAGAGCCTCAAGTCTTGCCCTCACCTCACTTTTGTTGAGGAAATTTTGCAGAGATTCTGCTACAACCACAATTAATTCCTTGATGCTCTCCATGAAGACAGGCAGACTTTCAATCAGGGGGACATGAATAATATGACTTTGTGTGTTCTTGTCATATTTGAGGAAGCCAGAGATGGTGAAATCTTGGTTCTCTGTGGAGTCTGTGTTCATGATGTTTGTAAGGATTGTGCCTTGAACCTCAATTCCAACCCTCTCCTGAGTATTATAAATCTCTATGCCTTCACTAAATTCATGCTGATTCATTTTAGATTTAACTTTAAAACTTGTCTTTTGCTCCTGGGGTGTTAGAACAGCATATATGTTGTTATGATATGTGGTCTCAAAGGAAAGGCGGTTATCTATCTTCTGGGTCACCGATGCTCTGCATTCATGGGAGCTGACAAAAGCAAGGGGTTGTGCTCTCAGAGAGGACTTGCTATAAAGTTGGCCACTGTGCTGTCTATAGAAGGTAATATCTCCGTCTCCATTGAACATGGCATCAAGGTTGAAATCAAAAGGAACAAAATTGCAGCGCATGGTGTGGTCAAAGCGAATAGGCTGTGAGTTGAAGCGGACATCGTTACTAAACCGTGCGGCAAGGCCAACAATTTCAAGCTCAGCATTGTGGCTCATGTGAGTGCCAAATACCTTTCCAGTGGTGCTGTATTTTGCATTTGCACTTAGATCTGCATAATTAATCTGGTATGTGTGCTTTATTTCGTCTATTCCATATAGGGCTGTCAGTTTTCCAGTCAAGTCAATCTTGTAAAGTTCTGCCAGTAACTGTGCATCATTATCAAAACTGGCATCCAAAAGTTTCAGGTGGTTGTTAATTTTTGCAGAGGCAGTGTGAGGCTTCAGGCCAAAGATGATATCGTGATTATAAGAGGCATATTCACTTGCACCAGCTTCCACCTTTGAGTTGAAGTCCAGACTAGAAAGAGTGATGGTCAGCGTGTTAGAATTATCCACTTTGATATCATGAATTGCAGCTTTGTTGGTAATGGACAGAGTTCCTCTTGAAGCATCGATTCCAGCATTGAAGGTGTTTTCTAAAGAGAGTGGGCTTTGGAGAGTAGTTGTTCCACTTGTGCTTAAACCATCTTTGTTCATTTTCAGTCTGGCCTCATGTGTAACTTCATTCTCAAAAAGCTTTATGTTGGCATTGCAGCTTACTATCAGACCATTGTCATCGAAGGTGGACATAAGTATGGAGTAAACGCGATTATCAGAGTAGTCTCCATTCGTCTCTATTCTTATAGTGGCTCTACCAGCACCAGCAGAGCCTTCAGCCTGGTTGCTAATCTTGAGACCAAGAGCATGTGCGCTTGCGTCACATTTCATCGTCAGCCGACTCTCTTTGAAAGAAATTTCTGTGACATGTGTGAAGACGTCCTCCTGGGCTTTGGTGTTTGATTTAGCCAAAAATTCACCATTGCTAAGGGACCCTGAAATTTGGTTCTCAGCTTTAAAAATGGTTGAATCAAGTTGGATTTCAGAATCAATCTTGGCCTCTGACCTGAATGGGAACACAGAAATTGCCTGGACTGAAGTGGTTGTGCCATAAATTGGTCCAGCCTTGAACGATCCCTCAAAGTTGTTGTTGATTTGAACTTCTTGAGTGCTGATTTCAGTCATGCTAGTGTGCTGTAGTTTTGCATTAATGCCAAATTGACTTGTGGCTTTGATTTTGGTGTTTGATTTCAAAGTGAATTTGTCTGCGATAACTCCATCTTCTTCAGTACTGAAACTAGCTTCGAATAATTTATGGGTAAAAGAGCTTCTCAAATGAGCCTTGATGGATTCGGTTATAGACACCATCCCAGAACCTAAACATAAAAGAAAATAGGAAAAAAAAAAACATATGTGAAGAATAGCAAGATGACCTACTAATTATAATGCCCTAATAATTATGTACAACCAAGCAAATTAAATTTCTAAAAATGTTCCCATGAAATGTATAGCATAGTGTCTCTGCTTTCCCAAAAAGATGTCAGCAACTGGCCAGGCCAAGTAACCTGATCAGAACCAGCTCATAACCTTAAGCATGTTTATATTAAAAAAAACTTACATTTTACTTCTACAAATATCTCAAGGCAAGCCACTTCAAAACCTTTAAAAATAGTTTTCTGGGAAACCTCTTTTAGTTATTCTAAACTGAGGCTGTTTAGTTATTGGCAGCTTAAATACTGACATATTGGTGACACCGAGGGGAACAAATAATCTTATGCAAAGTGGCCAAATGATTTCATAACTGTAGCAATAGTTGTAGTAAAAAACTAACTTAACTTTTGTCAAATATTTTGACAAAAGAGACCAAAGTATCTCTTCACTGAATGAAGGATGACGGAAATGATTATTAACATACCTTCAACTGCTACAGAGAGGATGTCAATCGGGGAAGTTCCTTTTGCATCAAACCTTGCAGAATAACTAGGTGGTTCTACAACGTCCTTTCCAGCTGCAAGTGTTGCCTCCACATCATAGAGATTGCTGTTTATCAAAGTTGAAAGTTCAACTTTGCTAAAGACAGGAACAGACACAGCGAAGCTGTCTGGAACAGCAAAGTCGGGTATCGGGATTTTTCTGGCAGGAATTTCCAATCCAAACTGGGGTATAGACAGCCTAGGAATGGTTAGAGCTGGTGGGAAATTTAGGTCTCCTGGTGTCTTTCCTCCTAGAGGCAGCGGGATTACAAATGTGAAGCGATCATCGTTGAAGTAGAAGATAGCCTTTGCGTCACTGTTAAAAAAAAAACGAAGCAAGTCCCATATATAAATGTTTTTGATTATATAAACATGTACTATTAAAATTAGCTTTGATTTACTAATCTTACGTATTCAGGAAGAGTTTCTCTGGCAAAGAAATATCTGGTATGTCGGGCAATCTGAAGTTTTGCATGTAAGGGAGCATTTCAGCACCATACTTTTCCATGTAGTTGTTTGCCGCCTAAAGAAATCAGAGGCATGTTTTTATTGTTGTTGTTTTGGCTTCGTTCACATCTCTGACAAATAAATTCTGATTAAGGATGCATACCTCCACAAACTTTCTGAAGATATGACGAACTTTCATGTCGGTCTGTGCCACTTGCATGTCAAGAATCTCGTTGCCATACTGCTGGATGATGTCACCGGTAGGCAAGGAGGTGGTTTTTGTATCCACATCAGACTTGAACTCCAGCTCAATCTTGCTGCCATCTGAAAACGTAATTCAATACCTGCATTATGTCCTTAAAAGGATCTGTAATTTATTAATGATTCAGTTTTAAAAGGAGTTTGGAAAAGGGAGGTACGTTCAACGAGATTTTGGTGACTAGTTCAATTAAT
Organism: Poecilia formosa; assembly: GCF_000485575.1. Taxonomy (NCBI): domain Eukaryota; kingdom Metazoa; phylum Chordata; class Actinopteri; order Cyprinodontiformes; family Poeciliidae; genus Poecilia; species Poecilia formosa. The sequence continues at coordinate 4,277,681 of NW_006799940.1, forward strand.
CAAATGTTTGGTGCATTCTGTCACAAATTAGTAGTTGCTGGCAATTTATTTCCAATTGGACAACCACCAAAGTAGAATTAGTTGCAGTCAAACTTTCTTACACATAAGAAAAAGAGATGACAGTGAAATGGGATTACCGTATTTCAATTTAATTTTCTGCTCAGAGGAAACATCCATGACCTTAATTTCATTCTCAAGCTCCAGTTCCAGTGGATCATCATGTTTCAAACTAGCAGTGACGGTGGATTCAGCGCTGATAGAGGGCACCAGGAGCTGGACTTGCAGCATGCCTTCCTTTTTTTCCTTCAAACTGAAAAATGTTATCAGCCAGTCAATCTAGGGCCCCGTTATTGTTATTTTATGTATTCATGTTGCATTTCTTACTTAGCACGTGCAATCAGGGAAACCTGAGGAACGTTCTTGTTGATGAGATCAAGAAAGATGGAATGAGTTCCTTTGACTTGAGCGTTCCCATCAACGACGCCGAGCCTGATTCCAGCCTCCACATCAAAGTCAGGGATCTGAACGTCTGCTGTGATGATATTTGTTTCTCTGTTGTATTTCATCTCCAGTTGGGCTTCAGTTGGCGCTGCTCCTGTTGTTGATCATGCAATGGCGCCTTAGTCCTTCTTGATTTATCCAATTAAAGCAACATTTATACTGATCCCTACCTTCAGCTCTCAAGATAAACTTCAAAACGTCAACCTTCTGCCGGCCCTCGTCTCCCTCCTTGAGGAGCTCGTATCTAACAGTGGCTGTGTACTCCGTAACTTCTCCCGTGGGATGGAGCTCCACAACAAATCTGTGTTGTTCAGTTGACAGAACCTGTTAGCTAATCACATGCTATTTTTGACATTACTGTAGGAAAGGAATTTCAAACTTACTTGCTGTCACCGGTCAGGGGGAAGTAGGGTGCAGTCTCATGAGAGAATGCATCAGCATACTGCAGAGCAGAGCAGTATTTCATGCCAATGAAGGCAGGTGTGCACTTATTTAATTCAACTTTGTCTTTCACCACCGGAGGTAACATTTTCACGTCTGATCCGATTACTGCCACAAAGGAGTTTCTAAATTGCAAAAGTAGCAAGAATTTAAGTATGCCTGAAAGCTTAAAACTTGAACTTAAAACTTAAAAAAAAAATGTTTGAGCATTTTTATTTGTTATTTTTTTGTATAGCTTACGTTATTTGGATTAGCTTGGCGGGGTTTGTTGGGGCTGGGATAGTCAGCTTAACGTGGTCACGTCCCACTGAGACCTTGGCTCTCATCCCACTCTCGTGGAAGATGTTAGTGTGCATCTCTAGTCCAGAATTGACATATTCAGGGATGTGGGATCCAACCTGAGTGACAAACTCAATGCCACCAAATGGCATGAAAGTCGCTGTGCTCTGTAGGTAAACACAGTAGAAAGATCGATGCAGCAAGACTCGAGTTGATGCTGTGAAAAAGTTATAAGCATCCTGTTACCGTAGCCATAGATAATCACCATGTCGCGAGCAATCTGAAGTCCGCCTTTGAAGCCTGGGGTGAAAGTACCAGACAGTGCAATCCGTAGAGGTACTCCAGTAACAGTTGGAAGGAAGAATTCATTGTCCATGAAGATGTAGTGGGCAAAGATTGTGTTGTCAGGGCTAGTCATCAGGGATCTTAGTATCTGTGCCAAAAAAGTCCACAAAGCACGTTAAGCAAATAAATTATGGATTTTTTAAACAAAAACTTAACTTTCAACAAGAACTGCTAGGTTCTGCTTTTTTTGAACTCACTTCATGTGGGAACATCTTGAGCATCTTGTCAATCAGCATGCCGGCAGAGTAGGTCATCTCCTCGATGTCGTTAGTCCTGAGATATCCCAGCTCATTTCCCAAGAGTTTCAGATAAACCATTGCTTCCGGAGACTGTGCAGTCTTCAGATCATTGACCAGCTTCCCGAGGTTTTGTCTGACCTCGTTCACCAGGTTGTTGGAGGTCTACATGAAAATGTGCAAAATGTCCTAAAATTGCCTGCTCTCCAACCACCTGACCTCCCCAAAAAACATGAGATGAATATATGTGAGTATTGAATGCTGCTTGAAGTACCTCCCTCTTCATCCTGTTCCTCTTCAATGCAGGTATGGCATTCTCCAGGATCTTGTTGACTGCTTGTGGCATGTTTTCAGAGACAAAGTACATTGTCTTCAGGGCAGTATCGGGGAAAAAACCGTTCTCTCCAAACAGGGCCTCGATTGTTGGTTCAAATCCTTCACCTGTCATACCAATCTGCAAAGAATGAGATTTTTTTATTCCAAAGAAACTGTTTTAGATTAGCAAAAGTCCTTAGGGCACAAAAGATGTCAAATAGTTTAAAGTGTTTACCTCCATCATGTCAATCTCAAAGCCGAAAGCCCTCAGAGTCATTTCAAGCATAACTTCCTTCGGCAAGTAGCTGACACCCTCAAAAATCATGTTGCCCTGCACTGATCCAATCTTATAGTTGCGTGAAAACTTGATTGGGTCCATTGTGGGTCCGATTTCATTGCCTTGCAGGGCATCCTGGATCTTCCGCCTCAGGCTGTAGGAAGACAACACACTCTACTAAAAGAATAACAATAAATGTGTCGGCATTTTATTCTGTGGCATTGCTCGATCTTACTCTTCGGTTTCTGGTTCAGTCGAGGACTGAATGTTGGTGATGTGGGAGATTACAAAGCTCCTGAATTGTTGGTTAGCCTCACTGGACAAAGCGTTGATCAGCTGCGTGAGCTCACTCGGCTGTGGGCCCTTCATAATTATAAGATATGCAGCAATGCGTTCTTGGACAGGGTTGCTGTTGTCCAAAAGCACCTGCATAAACACGTCCCTTGTCTGCAATCGACAGACGTCAGTGAAAAAGTAAGATTAGTAAAGAAATAGTGACAAACAAAATAAAAATACTGGCTAGAGTTGTTTTGCTTGCCTCATCTGGGACTGGAATCTGCCTGTATACTTGAATAGCAGCCTGCTGCACTATTTGGGAGGCTGCAGGCTCCTTCACACACTGGATCACAGCAGTCCGTAGTGCAGGACTAACAGGAATCACAGCTGGAGCCATATTTCCAATCACCTGAAAACAAATTCAAGCCGATTTTCAGTTGGGATTACTTCACTTTGGAGATTCTTAAAAACACGTTCAGATGAAGAAGCGCTGAAAAGTTTGACAGCTCAGACTTTTATGCCCAAAATGTATGCAATGCAGATTTAAACTTAGGAAATTAGTAAACCCTCAGAATATTCATTTTCCTCAGAATACCTCAGCATTTTTCTCAATAAATATATTTCGAATGACTCTTACTAATGTAAATTCATACTGTTTGTCAGTAACTACAGAAGTAATCCACACATAGAAAATCTGCACCAATACCAATATAAATGTATGTGTAAGTACAATGACACATGAAGGATGTATTGAGTGCATGGAGAGAAGATGCAAAAAGCCAAAAACACCTAAAATTTGTCAGCGTTTGGAAAGCAATCCTGCTACCAGTCAGTGCTAATTAACGGTTTTGTCCTAATAATATAACTGATGGTTTATGAAAAATTTTCTAATAGCCAAGGTATTGCGTAAGATGCATCTTTTAGCGTTATTGTTGCAAAGATAATGGTTTGTGTAGACTTCAAATTAATAGATTTTATATAAAAATATACCCCCTGCCACATGTTACTTTCATTACACATTCAGTACATTCTGGACTTTTTGTTTGTATTTTGAGGTAGCAGCTGTGATCCTTGCCCTGAGTGTCATGAATGTGTGGTCCTTCGCCCCAGTACAGTCGCCCAGCTGGGAAGCCATGAACTCGGCAACAGAGTGGATCTCTGGAATAGTTTTTTTCTCAACTTTGTAAAATCTGTAGAAAAGACACAATGATAAATGCAGAAGAGCAAAATCGTACACATGGTAGAATGGCATTATTTCTGATTAATTTTACACAAAACAAAGAAATGATCACCTACCGTTTGACAACATTGCTCAGAGCATACATGATGGGCTTACTAGGTTTGTATTTGGCCATCTCGAGCAAATCATTGATCAGGAGCGCAGATGGATTGGACATGAGTCCCAACGCGAAAACAGCAGCGTCGACCTCGAGGTCCGAGGTGTCGAAAGTCCTGAGGATATGCATGATTGCACTGCTGCACTCGGGGGTTCCACACTGGGCCAGAACCTGGTAGGTCAGGAAGCGGGACAAGGCGACGGCCTCGGGAAGGGCAGCCTTCAGGGTTTCAGTCTTCATTCCACGGACTGTGGAGATGAGGGTGTGGAAGAGGTGTGCCCTCCTCTCTCCTTCGGTCTCGGGCAAATTGACCAGTTGTCTCATGAGATTCACAGCCGCGTCTTTATCCTGGATGCTGCTCTTGTCCTCGACAATCTCCATGTTGAGATCCTTGACGTTGTTGTCTTAATATAAAACAAGTAGACATCTGTATTAATTCTTACAATCTGCAAACCGCAATGCAGTTTCCATAAAGATCGTTTGAAATGTTTAATAACATCCTCAAAACTTTCTACATTAAGTATTATTCAAAATGTTACATGAAATAAAAATATATTTTCTTCTTAACGTTCAGAGTCTTTCACACTTAAGGACATTCATATCATCAGAATAATATCAACAAGACCAAAATATAGCCAGAGTGAATACAAAATAATGCTTTCATGTCAAACCCACTTGACTTTTATCACTTTTGTACAGCACTTTGGCGCAGTTTTAAACCTGTTTTTAAAGTGCTATAAAAATAAATTTGACATTGACTCTATATGTCAAAGTTAAATTTCCACACGTTTGTCTTTCTTTTTTGTTTTTTTGTGTTTTTTTTTCTTTTACTTAGTAATCATTCCACTCATTGTTCTATTTTCTGTCTTGTTGTATAAATCTAATATGTTTTATAGATGTTGTTCAGGCTTCTTGGTTGACATGCTGAATGAATCCTCAAAGCACTTTTGGAGTAATTTTAGTGGACCAGCCTCCACTGGCAAAGTCACTGTTACAACATTATTTCCATTTGTGGATAATGAAACTCACTGCAGTTCTCTGGAGTCCAAAGGATCTGGAACCTTTTCCAGACTGATCGATGTTACTGACTTGTTTCCTTTATATCAAAATATGATGTTCTGTCTTTTGAGACTTTTCGACCTTCATATTGTCAGACTGACTTTCTTGATCTATAAGTCCAGTAGTAGTGAAAACCAAGTAAGACTGAACTCAGTATTTCAAATAATGTGTTTAATGACACTTCATTCATCATAGAAAAGCTCCATTTTGTATTTACTCATAGTAATGTCTTTTTTAAGTAAATGTGCATGAAGGCATTTTCACAACCTTTCCTGCCAACTGCATGATTTTCATAAAAAGCACCACAGTTTACTTCAACTGAACAACAGATTTTTTTAAGTCACATTTTGGTTGGACGAAGTGCTAGTTCAAAAACATACCCCTAAAACATCTTTACAAAACATTTAAAAACTAGTATGTAGAGTCTCTCCTGGTTGGATGTTGTATTTGTTTTTTGTGAAATTGAAACAAACAGCTAACAAATGGCTGCCAGTCACATCATGCTACTATTTCATAGATTCAAATGGTCAATTCATTCTAGCGTACCCCCACCCTACCCTTCAATAGACCAAGCGTTTATCCTTTGTTTATTTATTTATGCTGGTAGTTTATGCATATAAGTAATCACAAATATGCTAACATAACTTCATTTTCTGTAGATTTTTGACACCATTCTTACCGTTTACCTGTATGATTTCTATTTACTATTTATATATGATAATAATTAAATTACCATGGTCACTAAATTACAACATTCTGACTGGAAATTTTTAATGATTTCTGAAAAGCGACCTTTAACAAAGGACTTACCCCGTTCAAACACGTTGTCATTGTGAGAAGAAACCTGGACCAGAGTCAACTCCTGCTTTCCAACATTGGTAAATCCATATTTTCCCCTGTAAAAAAAAAAAAAAAACATATAAATATAAATGAACAGAAATCTAATCATGAATCTTTGTTCAATAAGTGATGACACTCCTGAAGGATTTGATTTACTTGTGGGAGAAAGGTATAACGAGGTGTTCTTCGGTGCAGGAGCCGGAGGTCATGTGTTTTTTCTCATTATCAAATTTGTAGTTGCATGTTTGGGAGCTTCTGACCAGCTGAGCCAACGGATAGTGCTACAAATTAGGACAATGTGAAGTTAGTAACGTATTAAAAAGACACAGGCGAAATGTTTGTGTCATCTCCTATCAAAGATTTATAAATTGCATTGCTAAATTTCATATTTAGCACAGATTCAACATAAAAAACACGAATAAGATTAAATCTGTCCAGAATAAAATGTTTTATTTTTTCACAGATTATTTGTGCAAAAGTATTTCCTGTGATCTCCTTGCAGTGACTTTAGGGAGTCTTACCATGCCAGTAAGGAGGGCCAGAGGGCTGCTGTGATCTTTTATGGGCACAAACTTGTCACATGTGGACAGGTCCCTGTGCAGGCTGATGTCAGTGTCAATGTCCTCTCTGGCGTTGCTCGTGTAGGAAGTCGTGCACTTGCCATGGATGGTGGGCTAACATAAAGATGGAGAATTAGAGAAGATAAATGCATGATGGAAATTGGAAACATTCATTTAAAGAGCTCCCCGTGCTTAATGGCAGATTCGGTAAAGCTTTGTGAAAAGCCTTTAAAATAAGTAAAAACGTGAACTTTAATAAATAGTTATATTAACAAGATCACAGCTGCAGCAACGTCCAGTTCTGTAAAGTTATGAATCTGAAGGAAATAGTAAAAAAAAAAAATCTCTAAAAGGAAGTTGCTGCAGGGGAGCCAGCAATGTTGGCACAGAGGATTTCCTGGAAAAAAAAAAAAAAAAGTGCATTTTTATTTATTTATTTATTTATTTTATTTTAAGGCTTTTTTCACATTTTTCCAGTGGTGCCATTAAGTTCAGCCATTTAGCATTTTTCATAATAAATCCCACTACCATGTTGTGGTTCTTCTCTTCCTCCAGCAGAGGCACAGCCAGGGCGGAGACGATGCCTCTCTTGAAGTTCAGAATATTTGTTGTTTCGCCATCCGCAGGGAAGAGCTTCACGTCATACTCGCCCTCAACAACAAACTTCAGAGGATGCCTGAAAGAAAATGTGTAATGTTTTTATTTATTTATTTATTTATTAATCAATTCTTCTTCAGAAGTTTTTCATTTCTTCCTTTTAACATCCATTATCTTACCGTTCCATTTCGGCGGCAAAGCCGTCAGAGCTGGCGGCTGGAAGGAACACGGGGTTGCCATTTGCGTCCGTGTCCACCACCTCGCTCAGACTGCAGCCTGTGGTGCGTAAGATGAAACTGCACATCTGTGGAACTTCGATCTCAACCTGTGTAAAAAAATCAAAAGCTTTTTATTCTGTCTTATACAAAATGAACAGGAAAGAAGAAATAAAAAGAAATCTGATGATTATAAAACAATGCTACCTTGCAGGAGGCCTTGGGTCCATTCTTGAGCTCTGAGGCTCCACTGATGGCATTCAAAGATTCAGCTTCATATTGGTATTCATATTTGTGCAGGGGCTTGTACCTTTGGGCCACTAGAGGAGATCAAATAAAGATGTGAAGCATCTTGATCCTGTATCATGCATGTTTGAACATTCTAAAGGAACAAAATGCCAGAAGCGACTTACGCAAACAGGTTGAAAATATTTCGTCTTGGGCAACTGTTAATGGAAAATCAGATTAGTTAGCATTTTTTTATTTATTTTTTTGGTAATATTTCCCCGAAGGGTAACAAAATAATGATGTATACTTGACTTGTACTAGTCCAGTTATAAATGATTATGCTTAAGTCTTTATTAATTTACTGGTTGTCTGTGTTCAAAAAGTCAGCAAATACAGAAAGACGTCATCACAGTTCCTCTGGTCCAAAGTGACGCCTTCAGTTGTTGAACAGTTTAAACCTCAAATTGATTTGGTATTTTTGTGGCCTTAAGCAGAATTTCTTTTATAAATAATTAGACTATATCACAAATACTGTAAACCATTTAATATAACTAATATCCAGCTTTACTGTATATCAAAATCTGTCATCAGATATCAAGTTATTTTCATCTTAGGCATGGATACACATTTTTCAGGGAGTTTTAATTTAGGCATTCATAAGGGTTCTTCCTCAGACCAATACAAAAAAGGAAAACATTGACACGAGACACTAGGTCAATGTTTGGCGAAAGGTGCTGAATTTTGGCTGTAGTGAAGGTTAATTGAGATTAAATAATAAAACTGAGTTGGTCAGCAAGTGAGTAAAGGAGCAGAGATATTTTGGAGATGAAAAGTCTAAGTTCAAGGATCAGTTTGTGCAACACAAGCAGCAAAGCTATCTATGGTCGACTTCATAAAAAAATTAAACCGTGTACAAAAGATTGACTCAATAAAAATTTTAGTTTTTAAAAAATGGTAAAAAAAAAAAAAGAAAAGAAAGAAGAAAAAGTAAAATGGTTTTAAAATTACCATTTGTAAAATTGTAAAAAGAAACTATTTGTTGTTATTTTTATTTATTTTAGATTAAGGAAACATCACTTTAGATTAAAACAATATTACAGAAAATGTACTTTTAGTTAAAGGCTCCAAATAAATAAATATTCATATTTACTATGAAATGCAATCACACTTATTGTTTTTGGTCAGTTGCACATGTCACCTATTCTAGAAAATAAATAGGCAGCATGCTTTCAAAATTATTTATATTTTGAAAGTATTAGTGTATGTAAATTATATATTTAAATTACATTTAGTCACTTAAGACTTAGAAATCAAAGATTTGACTTTGAACTTGACTTTAGACTTGACTGAAAGACTTGCGATCTGCAAAAAAATGTTTTGAACATAAGTTTATAGTAACACTGGGCTAACATTTAAAAACTCATTAAATAGTTGCAATTCAAGTTAAAGTGCTTTACTGTTTAAATATGAGCGCATTTAAACATAGACCTGTGATGTTAGATGTGTTGCAAGGTACTCACGAGCCAAGGCTGATACACTGAGGAGCAGCAAAAGGCAGAGCTTAGAGACCCCCATGGCGGGCTCGTTGCAGCTCTCTCCTCCCAGGTTGGTGAGTTCTCAGTCGAGACTGATGTCTCCGTCTCAGCTCGGATGTTTTATACCAACACCTGGACTCTGTCAGAGGGCCGCAAAGCACAGACAGTGCTTTGAACGCTCAAAGTCCACTGCACACTCCTGTGTGGAGGGACAAAGGCAAAAGGTTTGAGAATGTAGATCGAAGCATGCTTACAAAAACTGATAAATGGTACTTCTTGTACTTTATTTTAGATATCAATTTTTGGTAAAACAGTATTTGAGTTAAATGAGATATGTATTTTTTTTTCTTTGTGAGGACATTAAAAGTTACTGAAATGTTCCAATTTTATTTGTTGCTTTTCTAAAATTATGCTTTAAAATTATGCTTAGTGTTCTCTATTTTTCAAATGTGCATGCACAAAAAATAAATATGCTTTGTATCAATAAAAGTTACTTAACTATTGTATTCTTTACATTAAAAGAATTTCATTTGATTTAATGAAATATTCTAGAGCAACACTGCAGAGACTAGATTTAGTCCACAAAGCATTCCAAAAAAAAAAAAAAAAAAAAAAATGTCATTCTTACTGCAGAAATCAAAGTTCAGTCTGTCCGGCTTGATGCTGCAGTCTGAATTAGGTCACATATTGGTGATCACTGAGTGATCAAAGCATGATTTAGACACAAAGTCCCTGCAGTCTTTAGTGGGAAAAGATAATCTTATCAAAAACTTCATAACTTCATACCTCTGATCTGAAGAATAACTATTACTCTGGATTTATTTTCTTAATTATGTTACATTCAGTTGGTCATTTAATGTTCTTTTTTTTTGTTATTGATCTACCTAATCAGTGTTGCTGTTAGTATATTAAACATTAACATTTTTTTTTTGTAATTTATTTATTTCGAACATGATACAAATGTAAAAAGTAATATAGTACACTATATTTTAAATGACCCATTTAACATAAATTTTTTAAAAGGATATTTGAGAACTAATCACACATGGACTTTCAAATGTAATTATTGCTTATCAAGACAAAAAAGAAGTTATTTCAGATGTTGTACTTACTGCGTTTGTCTCTGGTACAAGAGTCAGCTGCTTGTTGTTCCTTTTCCACTGCCAACAGTGAAGACAGAGAAAACATTTACCAAACTTTTTTGGGGGTAAGAAGATGAACTTTGAGACTTTGATCAACAAATACCCAGAAGTCCGTGCATGCATCGATTTGCTGTTAGAATTTGGGACGACAGTTTTATTTGTGTCAGCTTTTTTTTTTTTTTTTTTTCACAAAACTGTTAAGTTTTTCCTTTCATTGTGTCTTATGATACACATTTCAAATGGCCATGCAAAGTCTTAGCAATCACAGAGTTCTTTACTTCTTTTAGTTCTTTTGGGAACTTTTTTTCTGTTTCTGAATCTGAACGTTATGCAATGATGAGTTGCGTTTTGATCTTTAAATGTCTGTACAAAAGAGTGATGCAGTGACTGCGGTCACAATCTTCATTAAATACTAAATTTTTAGTCTTTAGCAGCCACGGACAAAAGTTCAGTATTTGTAAAGAAAGATGATTTTTTTTCCAATAATAAAATTAGTTCTTAGTAGCAAACTGACAAACTGTCAGAGGGGAAAAACAGGACAAAGACTTTTAAATCTGGGATTTTCCTCTATCAGGACACAATAAGGTAGAAATAGTGTGTAATAGAGAAAGAACCTCATGACTCAATGACTTATTAAATCCCATTTCAGCAGCAATAACCAAAAAATGTGATTTATTTATTTTTTTTTGTCTGACTAACTCTGACATTGTTGTGGAGAAACTTCTATTTTATAACTTTCCATCTGCTCTTTGAATTTCCAAATTGTAGTCGAGCTTTAGCAGACAGACGTGCTCACATTTCCTATTCCACCAGCATTCAGATGCGGCTTTGTCAATCCAAGCAATTTTGTATTTGTCTCTGCAGTGAGAGGTAGCTCTTTCTTTTGCTATCCTTGTTCAGGTTGATATTGGACTGAATTTGCCTGGGGAAATTAGCAACTGTGCTTAAAAGTTTCTACATCAGGTGAATCATCTTTATCACTGCAGGACGATCGACCTCAGTGTGTTTGGAAATGATCTTATGTTGCTTCTCCGTTAGAATGCCAGCAACAGTTGCTTCACTGATGTCTTTTTACATCGCCTTGGTGTTAACACAGCCTTGTACGCTATAGATAGATAAACTGCAAAGGCTGATAAATAGCAGCAATGTGGTGAGGAAAGGTGTTGTGTAAGGTATTGCACACTTAACACTAACAGGTTTATCATGTCCTGATACATGAGCCCTATATTAGAAAGAGGATGTACTTTTCTCTTTAGCTATGACTGTGCCTAAGACTAATGCTGCTTACTGGATAAATTATTCAGTGAGCAATTCACTCTCCTCTGCTGGGAATTCACAATGTGCATGATATTCTAATGTTGTGCAGGCCTGTTTACTACTCCTATTGATTGTTCTCTGCTAATTATATAGCCTGAACTTGCTCAAAGCATTTACATTATAACTAACAGATATATTTTTGTATTTTTTATTTTTTTATCAAGGGCTGCATATTTTTTGTAAGCAAGCATGTTTATGAGACATGAGTATGGATTGGCAATCAATCTTTTTTTCTCTGCTGACCCGAATGGAGTTCAGTTAAACTGACTGAGGTTTGGATTTGCCCTGGTAAATGAAGAACAGTTTAGGACTGGGAAAAAGCTCTAGTGTCAAAAGGAAACAGGATTGGGTTCTGTTTCCTTTTGTTTCTTTTAGTTCTGCTTTTCTTTTTGCATATTTTTGCATTAGGACTGCAGTAATGCAAAAATATGCAAGTGCCTTCTCTGAAATACCTTCGTAGTGGAATTTGTGCCCGTACAAGTAAAGGGGCAAAAATGACTGCTGACGAAAAAGAACACAAAGACTTTATGAAATTTGCACAAAAAAAACAAAAAAAAAAAAAACAACAACTTTATGATCTCCAAAACTTTGGAAAATATTTTGTGGACTGATGAGACAAAGAGCACATTTTTGTTGTTTGTCTGTCTCAGTTCATCTGGCATAAAACATGACATCATTTCATAAGCGGAGAACATCAGACTTCTAGCCAAACATGACGGACGTCCATGTCTGGAGCTGCTTTGATGAAATTGATCAGATCATGGATTTTACAATTTCCCTTTAAAAAAACCCTAAAAACCTTGGTGAATGAATATTGATGTATAACAACACAAATAGTTCAATGTGTAAGAGTGACAAAAAAAAAAAAAATTAAAAGCAGAGACAATCTGCAAAGATATTCTAATATATGGACAGAAACACTTTATTCGTTTTCCATGAACAGCATCAAAATTTGGACTTATTTAGGCAGTCGACCTTTTTTTCTTTGTTGTGATTTCAAAGGCTGCAGTGAACCTGCTCTTTGGTTCTGGTTTTTTTATCAGGGCAAGTGGATTTTATAAACAACCGATCTATTTGCTCACATCTTTTGCAATCAGCTTGTGAAATCTGGCAGTGGCTCCAGATGAAAATAAAATAAGCAGAAAATTAAAACGGAAGAGCTGAGAAACCAAACAAATATGAGGAAATTATTCAGAACCAGACAAAAAAAAACACACACACACAAAAACTATATGATAAAAGTAATTTGTGATACCAAAAAATAAAAAATAAAAAATTGCAGAAAACCTGGCTGGCAGCAATAGGAGCTCTTACCTAATCAGTTATTAAGTTCAAAGGTCAGTGCTTTAATCAGCTGGAAACACTGGTTGTTTAAAACGATCATTATTAACAATTGTTTGCTTCATATTTTTAAGCATAAAATGCATCTTTGTGTAGTCTCCTGATTGTGATGTTTTCAGATGGAACATGACATGAGGATTTGTGAAAGACAGTAGTTTTAGCGTTATCAGCTGTGTGCTTTGCACGGTGTAATCAGGGCTTATCTCGAGACTTCTTAGTCACATTTCTCAACCTGCAGTACAGCTTGTTGCTCTCAGTGGTTTCACAAAGAGTTCAGAAAACTGCTGTTTCAAACTGGGCTTTCAGCATGATTCGACTGCAGATTCATATCCGAACTGTCCGCGTGTTTACCTCCTCCAGCGCGTAATTAGAAGAGATTTATTAGGAAACCGAATGATTAGAATTTGGTGCAAAATGTAATGGGTTGAAACAAATAAGGAATAAATATCTTATGTGAAATATTTCTACATATAACAATTATACTCATATCCTGTTTGTTGGCCGACTTTAATGTCTTGAAAATTCCTACAAGGAAATTAATAGTAGTTGTCTCTCAGTGAAGCAATTTGGCCTAAAAAAAAAAAGGACATATTTTTTTGAATTTACAATTAAAATTGTTATAAGTTTATCTAGATAGTTAGACAAATTAAATAAACAACTGATAGCTAACATGTGTCCATCTATTCATATGTCCATACCCGTTTGGCCCTCGTAGGGTCATGTCTCCACCGGTTGTTGAGCAACAGACAGCATAAACCCTGGAGAGGCTACCAGTCCATCAAAAGCCACTGATAACACTTTTTTAAATTTATTTATTTAAGTTTTGCCTTGTGGCACTCTCCAGTGTGTTCACCGAGGGCAGAAACTCATGCCACCCATATCAAAAATAATCACTGCTCATGTTATCCTCCATATACATACCCCACCCTCCCATCTCAAAATGTCTTGAGCTTGCTGGGACGCTGTGAAACCTCTGAGCCACAAGCAGTCTCATCCACCATGGGAGGAAGTTCAACTGCTTCCCAGCTCTCTCACCTGGCTCCCACTGAACTAATAAGACATATATCTACAATGTTCTACTATTCTATTTCTAGAATAACAGCACTTTATGAGCTTGTCTTTCTGTTTGCTTCCCACTTCTTTCTTTATTCAGTCACTGTGACCTATATTTTTGCGTGTTTTTGTTTGTTTTCTTTTTTTTTGCCCATTTGTTCAGTTGCACTCCCAGAAAATGTTCATAGGGGTGGCCAGACAAGGCCAGTAATAGTTTCAGGGGGGCACAACTAAGATTTTTTTTTTCTTTTAGCTAAAGTAGCAATACATGGTACATTTTTGTCTTCATTGAAGAAGATAAATCGGTATGCCTTCCTATGTTGGGAACACACCTGCATTTGTTGTTCTAGTTCTTTCTTTTAGACGTGTGTTGCACTGTGACTCCGTGAGGAGCAAAATTTCAATTTGTCCGTGTGTCTCTAGCAAGGTGACACTAAAGCTGATTTTGATTTACAGTATCCTTTCTCTCTAAGCTCTGCTGTCTTTTCCTTTTTGCCACATTTATTCTTTCATTCAATTATTAGTAGGCATATCCTTTCAGAGAGAAAACTGTTCCTGTTTTTTCACTTTTGCTGAAGTATCTAAGAGCAAAGTTGGATCCAGTTGTTAGATGAAGATGCATCTCAAAGAAACGAGACAATGAAAGCTTCATAAATCACCTGAGACAAGCATTCTGCATCACTTCATGCAGCTTTCTCCTGCAGTTTGCTCACCTATTAGTCAATCAGGTTGAGCAAACATTGACTGAAAGTCCAGTCACAATGAAGTCATGCACCGGGTATCGCTGTGTCATAAACTGATTCGCCATATTGTTCTCCTGCTTTATCAACAGATGATAGACACTTTAGACCAGACATGTTTGCTCTGATACAACCTTTCCACAGAAGGAGGTCAAAGGTCATTCATAACAGATAAAATATCCCATAATTAACCATTTTAATCAGCTCATTTAACAAGACGGAAAGAGAGGTTGTTGTCCAGTTTTAAAATGGTCAGTTTTACTTCCTGGTACATCTAATCATTGTAATGTGTCATTACGGATAACGTTTAAATTTAATAAACAATTTTAGAATATTTTTTTTCCCATTCTCATGAACAGCTTTATTTGCAGACAGTGCAGTCGATTGAGTGCAATAAAAAGTGCAGGAGAGCAATTGTGATAAGAAAGGTGAAGGTTTTATGTCGCTTATCAGCACCAAATAATTCTACTGTTTGAGCCCTATTTATATAATTGCACTTTCTATCTTAAATTGAACAAATCTGGATTTTTAAGAGAGCATTTACCCTGAGAAAAAGTTAATGCATGCAATAAAAATGTAGATAAATTGATTACTTCTCCACTGGCAGTCATAAAATCTTGTCTGGTATTTGTTTTCCATGATATTTTCAGTTTTAGTAAAGATCTGTAGTTGCTAAATGTTTAATGTATTTGCATTATGTGTGTTTTGCCAAATACCTTCAGGAGATTTCTACTGTTTGCAGTGGTAGAGTTAAACTGGTGCACCAGTCCTCACCAGTCGGCCTGGGATCAGACACAAGTGATCAGAGTGCCGTTTACACTCACCTGAACCCCTTCAAAATGTGTAAAAAGGCTTCAAACATATTCATGTTTTATTGCTGTTGCAAAACCTCACACATCTTTGTGTTCTGCTAATGTTGCTATTACGTTAACGCAATACCTCTATGTCTGCAACGCTCTCAAAAGCATTTAAAGGAACACTGCCACACCACAGTCAAGATAAACCGTGAATCCAGCAGAATCATCAGTTGTAACTATAGATGGGGGCAATGGCCCTCAGTGTGTTAAATGTAAAGATCGTCAGTTCAATAACTAACCAAGGTCTTGCTGAGAATGAAGCGGAAGAGTAAATTTACTTTGCTGTCCCAGAGGAAGGACAAAGGGTCAGAGAGATGTAGAAAGAGTTTAACGATGAGAAATGTTAAGATCTAATAAAAACAAACAAAAACACCTTGAGTATGAAACAGTCTTTCTGATTCTATGTAGATATTATTATTATTATTATTATTATTATTATTATTATTATTATTATTATTATTATTATTATTATT
>NW_006799940.1:4293727-4325853 GCF_000485575.1 Poecilia formosa
TTATTATTATTATTGTTATTATATTGTCATATTCTGAAAATCACTTTTTGAGCAAAAAAAAGGACTTAGGCCATTACGTTAGGAATGTTGTTAATGTAGCTGTTAATGTGAAGTTTTTTTTTTTTGGTTTTTTTTGGTGGTAAAAATGTGATGTAACAAACTATTTGTGATCAATAGGATGGTATGACACAGCATCGCACCACTACATCCTAGCAGGTAAACTTCTTTATAATTGGCTGGAGGGAAACTGCCCCCATGATAACCGCCCTCCACCCCCCACTGGGTCTAAGCCAGCCTCAGCCTCACTCGTCCCATGAAGCCCACCTATCAGAGGAGCTTCAGATGCGACCTACTTAATTTCCAGTAACAATTATGTTAAAGCAGAATGGAGAGCAGCTGGTGCCCTCTACTGGACGAATACATCTCCACTGATTTGCACTTTTTAGTTTAGCATTTCATCAAAACTTTGGTGTTTTTTTGGTGTGTGTGTTTTGTTTTGTTTTCTTTTTTTTTTTGTATGTGTGTTGCTTGTGTTGTGCGTTTGAGTTCACTATATTATACATTTTAATGCAAATTATTCTGTCATTAACCATTTTAAGTTGCAGGGCTTAATTCACACTGAATTTCAGGGACATCGATTTCATCAGCACCATTATTCATTAAACAAACATGAATTTAAAAGCTTTGAGTGATAAGTAAAGCTTATAATTTAATAATATAGGACAGAATAAAATAGAATAGACAAGTCACTTTTAGGCACTAATATCTTAAATTAATAATTTTCTACATGACTTCATCTCTCTCTCTCATCCAGGGAGGGATTTTTTTCCAACTCTTGATGCAACATTGATTTTGTATTAAGTTGTCATGTTGACCTCTGGAAATAGGCACCAGCACTCCTGGCAACCCTTCTAGGAATAAGGGTGTAAAATAATGGATGGATGTAAACTGCCATGTTAAACAAATGTAAATAAATTAAGTTTGATAAGCTTAATTTGGTTACATGTAACAAACTAGCAAAAAAAATGTTTTAAGTTGACTAACTTTTTTTTTCAAACCTCCCGGTAAGGTGCCGGGCAAAATAAACCCGTTTAAAAGTGGTGGTTTTTTTAAATAAAAAAAAGTGAAAAGTAAGTGGTGTTGTTTTTTGCATGAAACTTTTTCTATTTGTCTTAATAGGTAGACTGTACATGTAAATTGAAAATGTATTAATTTTACACATTTGCAACCCCTCCCTCTACATTTTACATATACTGTTAGGGTCAATTTGACCTGGCAGTCAAGTTGAAGGGTAAAGAAGATAAAAAAAAATGTCCATTTATATATGTTTCCTTGCAGCCATGAACCACATTTCACCACACACACATACATGCACACGTGCACGCACACAAGCCCACTTTCTGACTATTCTCTTTACTTCATTAGTAAACTGCGAGAAAGCAGGTGTTCATGCAACTTTTGATGGGAACTTTTTCCGTTCCCGTGGGCAAACTCCACCCACACTGAGTGGACAGTCAGCAGAACTGAGGGGAAAACATAAATACTCCCTGCATGACTCATTTGTCTTGATTTTAATCAGCGGGTCAATTTGACCCAATACAGTATACGTGTCTCAAGTTCAATTATAAAGATCACCCATTGAAAAAAACATTCAAAATGTAATATAAAAAAAACCTACAAAAAATCAATTTCAATGATAATTATTTTTTTTTTGTCTGCTGGTTTTTTAAGTGGACATTAAAAATGTAAATTACAAATGAGTAGATGAGTAAGTTGTTGTCATTGATCCTTTATTTGTGAGAAACACAAAAACACCTTTGCACAAATATTGATTGAAATTGTTAGTACTGGAGTTAATGATCAGATACAAAAATGTTTTTGAGGATATTTTTGGTTTCTACTGCATGAATAAACACTCCACAGGTCAACTTGACCCAGTAATATTATTTCTGTACCTTAGAAACGAACATAACAGGAGGGTTAAATTAGTCATGTTGACCTATTTCTACAGGTCAACATGACATCCTCTTTACAATGTCATGCTTTTAGAAGGTAATGAATTTAATATCTAATCTAATTGTGTTTATAGATTTGGACAATTATCTTGTCCACAGTTTTTCTGATGTTTTTCAGTTTTAGGATTTTGTTAATGTACATCTGTAGGCTCCCGATCAGCAATCTCATCCCCTTTCTACTCAGGAGAATATTTAATTTTAAACATTATTTTAGCAATATCAGACTGTCAATATCAAGTGTCAAACTGGGTGCAGCAACAAAAGCAACTTCAGGTGTTTATAACTACCTGTGATCCCCTCCTCCATCTGTATTGTACTCATGCTCAGGTCTAGATAAACACTCTATGTGCTTACAGAAACAGGTGTCAGGCTTCAGCAGGTTGTACACACACACACGCACGTATACATGCAAACACACATACATACACTCATGGTTAATTATTTATCCACCCACTGTACCGCTGACATACACACCATCCTGCCTGGAGGGTCACCAGAGAAGTTTCTGATGGAGGATCAACAGAAAGGCCCTGAAAGAAGGCTTACAATAAATTAGAATAGCATTATAAAAGTGATTTATTTTCATGAATAAGTTTAAACAGTTAAAAATCAAATACTGTCTGATGACATGGATCCCCAAACCTTGAGGAAACGTCATGTGAATCGTGTCTCCACTCCGTCCGGTTAATGCTCCTGACTCTGGGAGCTCGATCTCCAAATGAAATGAAAAACATACTTTAATATTTTAAAAAGGAGGACATTCGATCATTGAGAAAAAGTCGAGCCATTTCTCTCTTTGGCCGTAATGAGATGTTTCTGATGTTGTCCCTGGTTTAGGAGTGGTTTAAAAGCAGAAATGTGTGTGTGAAGGCTACTGCAGCTCTGACTTTTCAGCTGAAGTCTCAGAGTCAGCAATGACTTTGCTTCACAACCCCACCAAGGCTGTTTTCATCCCTCCTGTTTGTGCATTTAATTTTTTTTTTTACCAGACTTTTTCCTTCCACTAAATTTTCCTTTGATATTCATAGAAACAAGCATGGACTGTGCAATGTATGGCTGTGAAGTCAGTGTAGTCCATAATATCACATTTATTTATGAAACTAACATTGTCATTGACTTCTTATTCCAAATATTTAAAATTTCTGACAAAATAAACTCTAGGTTTTCCTCGACTACACGCTAAGAGAAATTAGAGCTTGAAATATAACACTTCATGTGTAATCATCTGTATGAGTTCCACTTTTTGAACTGAACTTCTGAAATAAGTTTACTGTTATGTGACACATCAATTTATGGAGTTGGACATGTCTGATCAAATATGAGAAGCTGATTGTAAATGTTTGAAAAGTAGGAACTGGTTATCAAACGTGCTTGTATATTGTCAACTTCCCACAACTTCTGACAGAACTGAACAGACAGAGCGATAAGTGAAGAACATATCTCATAACTCGCATCTACGGTGCACTTGTGCTACGTTTGCGTAACTGTCACGATTTTGCCCTGAAATGCGCACAGTTTATTTTAGATATTGCGCTAATAATAGTCCTCAGAGATATTTTTCCACAGTGTGTGTTTCTGGTGGTGTGGAAGCAGCGAGTCTGGCCGGATCCATTCAGCGCGCGGGGGCGTCGAGGAGCAACATCGAGAAACTGTACATATTTCCCCCTCCATATACGACGGGCTTCGAGCAGGAGTTTTTCTCTCTTTGCTGTTTTATAAGGCTTCTATGAGTTGTAAAATATTTACACAGTTCCAGCAGCCGTTGGGAGTCGGTTTTAATTGTTTTCTGAAAGAAAAAAAAGCCCCCCTTTTGAGTTGATTTGGTGGAGTCGGATGAAAACCGAGCTGTGTGTGTGCCACATCTTCCACTAAATGATAAAGCCACTTCAAACTGCTGAGGCCGAGCTTAAACAGAGACGTGTAAGTCCATGCAGCTCAAATACGGCTTTTCTTTCTCACTTTCACCTGAGGCCGCTCAGACTCAGTGGAGCATCGTGTATTTTTGGCTTTTTGCTTTTTCTTTAAACCGCTATAAGTTGACGCGTATAAGTTAGGCTGCCTGGAACGGAATAAAGTGGGAAAGTGGAGCTGAATAAAGTGGACAGTTTTCTAACCAGGAGCCAAACCTGTACAGAGGTAAGTTTTAGTTGAGTTTACTGTATTATTTTTCTACTGTAACGTCCAGTGTGTCACAGTCTGGTCAGTTGGACTTCTGATGCAAGCCAAGACCCGACAGAGGCGGGTTTTACAGACGGACAACACCCATTCTGGACTCTCACACATCACACCTCCTCTGAAAAGTTTATTAAGACACTAGATGTCACAGAGGAGAGTTCATCCCAAATTTTGACACAATTGAACAATTAAAAATAATTTGAATAACAGTAATAATACAGTTTGACAAAAAACAACAACATGGCTTCACTAGTTCCATCTTTTTTTATTATAGTGAAATGGTAAAAATATATATTAT
This sequence comes from Poecilia formosa, assembly GCF_000485575.1. Classification (NCBI taxonomy): domain Eukaryota; kingdom Metazoa; phylum Chordata; class Actinopteri; order Cyprinodontiformes; family Poeciliidae; genus Poecilia; species Poecilia formosa. The sequence continues at coordinate 4,298,216 of NW_006799940.1, forward strand.
ACTTGCAGACACTTCTTTGTGTCTAATAAATCAACGTGCACCCAGCTTAAATAGATCTGCTATTTACCAGCATCAGTGGCTTTAAGTTGTCATTTTTTTTCTACAGGACTTTCCATTTCTCAGCTTTCTGACCTCAGGATTGCTTTTCTGGCTACATGACCTGATTCTGGCCAAGCTCCCGCTGTTAAACAGATGGCCTCACAGTTGACTCCAAATAATATTTGGTATATAGAGAAAGTTTATGGTCAGCTTAATAACTACAAGGTGCCCGTGTTGTTGGGTTGCAAGACAAGCCCAAACCATGACGTAGCCACCTCCGTGCTGCGAAACCCCCACAGTTTTGCAGAGGGCTTTGCAAAAAACACACAGCTGCCACTATGGACATAATGAAGTCTTGTCATTCCTTATTATTTCCCCAAATGCAACTTTGGAAACCTAAGTTGTGCTGTCCTCTTTTTCAAAAGAGGATTCATCTTCCAGACAACTAAAATGATGGGCATGGCATTGTTTAGAAAAAGTCTTGAAACCCTTCCCAGATTAGGTACTTCTCGAAGGTCATTGTTGATGTCTTTTCACATTGTAATTGTATTAACACACAACTGGATGCTCCAGCTGCCATAATAGAGTTGGTCACACCTCCTGATGACCTGAATCCACACGAAGGAATCGGTGCACTCGATTAGCACAACCTGGTTGCTGCTTTCCCTGTGAACTCCCATGGACATTTCTACTGAACAGGTTAAAACTTGCTTGAAATGTTGAAATTTACAAACTAAAATTTAAGTTTCATACATTCAGATGTTTATGAAATCAATACATTCAAAATGTATTCATTTGACATTTTAAACATTAGCTATTTGCCTAAAAATGCCTAAAATGTTAGTTTTAATAAAGGGGGAAAAAAAGACAAAACTGAAGCAAATGGAAGCAGAACAAAAAGTGTCTGCTTCCAACTTGGCAGCTCTTAAAGTTGAACATTTTAAAAGCACTTGCTGAAAACGTGCTTTGTTTTCTTTGGTCCTAATGTACCGTATTTGGTTTTACTATTCTGTTGCCTTGACTACTGGTGTGTGTCAGGGGACATCATCCTGATCTGCTGCCCGATTTTCACTGACACGGGTAAAGAGAGGCTGGGCTGGAAGCGAGAATTTTCCGGAGGCTCGGTTTTCTCATTTTCTTCCTTATGTTCTGGCTATTCACCCACCTGCTGCAGTATTGACTGCAGGAGCCAGAAATAGTTCAAGATGAACTTTTGTTCATCCACACAAAACAGGAATACAATATGGTCTGTGCTTCACATTAGTTCATATTTTTAGTCTTCTTTAAAAAAAAAAATGGTCAGAAAGCTTTGCCTAAATCGAGAGTTTTCTAAACACATTAGAGCCATGCGTGCTTCTTTGTGTGCTTTGGAGTTTCTGTGCTGTTTAATTTTTTTGCGAAGCGATAAAAGCTGGGTAGCTCTTGAATTGCTACAAAATGGAGCTGTATTTCCCTCAGCCTATTGACTGGCAATGTTAACACCTTGAGATGCCATGAGACCTAAATTCTGAACATCATGGCATGGAGTGCATCCCAGTTTTCCATGTCTGGCATGTAACCATTTATTTTAGCTTTTAAACTGGTTCTATTGATCCTGTGTCCAGATAGAGGGATAATCAGTAGCCTAGCATCATGACCTGTTTGTTCTGAAGATCCTGCAGCTTCCACTTCATCTTCCTGACATGGCGCCTCCTCACCCTGATTCTCAGACTGATAGGAGGAACCACAGAGCCCTGTTAGGTTAAAGCACATCTTCTGAAGTTGGGATATATTTCCTCCAACAGGTTCTAGAGGAATCACCTCAAACCAGATGTTGGACTGGATTTTATTTCAATGTCATTTGTGAATGTTAGAGCCTCATTTTCAACAGTGGAGCTCTAAAGGTTGAAAAAGGTCATTTTGGAGAAAGTCTCATCAACATCAATATTTCCACTAAATAAGAGGCACAAAAAACAAAAAACAAAGGTTTGATAGAGGAAAACGCTCTCAGACTCTGAGCTCAAAGCAAGATGTCAGAGAGCACCAAACTATTTTTTTTTTTTTTAAATTAGATGTAGGATAGTGCTTTAAATGTGTTGCCGCATGTCACCAAAATGTTAGATTTGTTCTTTGGGTTGTGGCAGTTGGTAAAGTGTGTCCCTTGAAGAACGCCGTACTTGGCGTCTGTTACTGTGCGCTGGCGCTACAACGGTCAGTATTTGCTGTGAATTCTGAAGGCAAAGCCGCTGCGCTGTCGGTCCGAATAAACTGTCTGAACCGAGTGTGTCCGATTCCTGCCTCGAGTTTCCTTCCGACAAAAACCCTTAAAGACAACAAAACGCAGAGTCTAAAGAAACAGCGAGGTGTCACTTCACATGGACTGGGTTACATAGACAATTAATTTCATTTCACATAATTATCGCGGTAGAAGCCATTTGTTTGTTGTGAATGACGTATACTCACAAAGAACGAGATAATTAGTCCAAGTTTGTCGTTCAGAAACTACATCGTAAAGCGCCACAGCAGAGGTAAACAAAGGAAAAACAACCCTTTTAGCCGGGTGAAGCACACCCGTTGCAACGAGCCGAGCAGGGACTACATTAAAAACATAACATTCAGTCCGTTACGATATTAGGTTTTCAGGATTGATATTTATTTTTGCGATTATTAGTAAGAGCTCCCCAAAGACAGCGGTGGTTGATTAGTTAATTTTAAACTCCTGCTCTGCTAGTTATTATGGTAATGAACCAAAACGCACAGAATTGCGCAACACCTTGTTGAAACAATAATCACTGAGATCATTATTGTTGTTGGGTTTTATTGAAAAATCAACACGTTTTGTTGATTTTTTTTTTCTGTTGTTCTTTAATAAAGTTACGAACGTTTTGATTAGGAGTCGGAAGAGGACGTGCGTCCTGGCGGCGTTCAGTTTGTCACTCAAAACCTTCCGCGATCGACGTGTTGCGCCCCTGCTCTAGCAAAGCACGAAGAGTTCAGAAACAATATGAAATGGGGAAAAAGCTATTAACTGATTAAGTCGTGTTTTAGATTGTTCTTGAAAAACTAATAAGTCACGGCTTATTAAAATGTGAATACGTGAACCAGATCCTCCTAAACATTGGGCCCTGCAAATATCCCCGAGACAACGCCAAATCACTCTCTGCACATTGCGGTAAGATGGCCCAAGTGGCTTACTTACAGCCCAGTCTTTTTCTCCACTGAAAACAATTAAAGCATTACATTGTGCAGCGCTTTGAAGAAGAGATCTGCTTGAACATTAAAAAGCCCGTTTATCCTCTCACTTCCAAAACACTCAGTGTTATTTAAACACAGAGTAAATCATATCAGACAATTTATATATATTTAGAATCATCACTCATCTCTCTTTTAGGTCACTTTTTTTCCCTCTATCCTTGTGCATAAAGCTTAAAACAGAAAACAAGCTGAGCCTAAAAACGGAAAACGGCAGTAAAAAAAAATGGCCAGGGGTTTACAGGAAGCCTACACAGGGCTTTTGGAAGGGGTGGAGGGGGCAAATGCTGCTCTGGAGCTTGTGTGAAGCAGTCTCATTAGGCAAGGCAAACCAGTGGAAATAGTGGACCATGCAGACCAGAGATGGGGCGGGGGGAGTTGGGGACAGGGAGGCTGTTGCTGTGTAATTGAGGAGAATTGCAAACATGGGGCGTAGAAAGGCAATCTCCAGGGGCTGCTGTGTATCAAGGACCGGTCACAAACTCTGAATGTTCGGTTTTCCATGACAGTGAGCATACAGTTTCATCTGCAAAAAGGATGTCTTGAGGACAGTGTCTGCGTCTATCAGCCTTTTCTGTTTCATTTCTCTGTAAGAGCAAAAACAGAGGAGCATATGTCAAATTATAAGCAGAAGGAACTAACCGCCCCTGCTGGAGGTTAAAAAAAGAAAAGCAAGAGCCGGGGACTTAGAATAATCTATTAAGTTGTTTGCCTTGGATTATTTTTGCTACAGTACACCCCTTTTTCAATGAGGATGTACTTTGGGAAGTTAATGTTTAATTTCCGAACATGGTATCTCTAAAACACTTCAGTTTTCCAGTTTGGACCCTGCTGGGCTTTCTTGTGGCTTTGTGGGGATAAACAGCAACGCCCATATTTATGTCTGTTTCTGCTCAGCCTGCACACTGAGCTGTCTTGGAAAAGTCCACTCTCTGCCACTTCCTCATCCTGTTGCATGTGCGAGAGGAAGTCATACGGTCAGGCTCGCAGGCTAGTGCGTTATTAATGCCGCAGTCTAGATAACAACAAATTGACAGAAATGACATTATGTTCGCAAGTCAGAATCACTGAGTCGGTGTTCAGTTCTTCTCGACTTAACGCTAAGTTAAGCATTCAAACATTAACACATGTTAAAATAATGAGCACTGAGGATTATTTTTATAAGCTTGTTAATTTTTGCTTTATCATAATCTTCCTAAAAGGAAAAAAAAAAAACATTTTCATAAACTTCCATTGTGAACTGAAGAAGGTTGATAATAAAGCAGGAACAAACACTAGGGGCAACATTCAGTGATATGAAAAAAAAAAAAAGAAAGTAAAATTCAAACATTGATGTCTAATCATATTTTTAAAACTTGGTTTAGTTATCAAACAAAAATCATAAACCAAAATTTGCTTTGTCGCTCAGTAGGATTTCAGAACAACTTTTGAATCAACAGTAACTGTCTGCTCAAGGTCTTTATGGTTACAACAACACTTTTACTAGCATCTAATTAAACTGAATTGACCACAAGGATGGTCAATTCGGGTAGGATAACCTTTGTTTACATTGGTAACAATAAGCAGTCCAAGTCTTAAAAAAAAATAAGAAAAAACTAGGGTATGAGGAGATGTTTTTTTTCTAGCAAAAAAAGCCTTAAAAACTGAGACATATGCATTAAATCGAAGCTGCTACACTTTGCGACCGTGCTTATCTATTCCTTTTTCTTTCAAGAGCCCCTCCTGCATTGTTGGGATCAAATTCTCACATCTGCTTCTCTCGTCACATCGTGACTCTGCTTCATAGAAGCGCAGGAAATTAAACTTGTGAGACAATTAAAAGAAATGACAGCGCCTGTGTGCATTCACATTCACACCGTCTTCATCTGTTCTTCAAAAAGAATCAGTCTGCTGGCAGCGAAGAGCGGAGCGCTGAGATCTAATATCTTTCAGCAAAAAAAAAAAAAAAATCATTAGAGGGAGTAGGGACAAGTGGAGGTGTTATATAGAAAGGTTATTATGTAATAGAACCTCTGGTATTGGCAAAGCGACTCATACTGTACAGCTGGAAATAGTCTTTCTTCTATGTGTCATACTTTTTCCATTCTTCCCTACACCCACACACCTCTGTTTTCCATCCTTCCCACTCACACTTAAACAGATACAAGTAAAAAATTAGCTCAGTTTTATCAATTTTTGCCTCCACACTTTAGCAGAAATGCCATTTGCTTAAATTTTACTTGGAAGTTTTGTGTTTTTACTAATCCATTCTATCTATCATGGAAACATTAACTTTTTTTTTTTTTTTTTTTACAAGTAATCACAAAGTGCCTTTATATACTATTAGCCCTTTGCCATGTTACAGCCACCAATTTCTATGTATTTTATGAAATATGATGGACCATTACATATTATAGTATATTTTCAAGGCAGAATGGAAATAATCATTTTTGTTAAAATACATATTTCAAAAATGTGAAATTGTCTTACAAATGCATTGCAACAAGATGTTACATAACTAGTAAAAATAATCTGGAAAGAGTCCACAGGTGTTTATTTTTAATTTCGGTTGAAATCCAATTTTGTAAAAACTACTGAGCATAAGAGAAAGCAAAGGAATAAAAAAAGACAGGTCCAGGATAACATTGTAGAGAAGTTTATTTAAATGGGTTAAACAGAGATATTTAACCTATCATCAGAAATTTAAAATGTTTAAAATTTGGTCCTGCTCTTACACTCAGAGGTGAGTAGAGCAGGAACACTCGAGTTTGTGCTTGAAACATGACAACATGTAAAAATTGTCTGTATTCAAAAGGTTTTCTGACCATTCTTTGGTGTGTTGCTTTCAAGGGCCGATTCAAAGCTGCCATCATCTTTTGTTCTTGTTTGATAACCCTTATATATGGAATAAAAACAAATTCACAAATTTCTCTCGCCAGATTACTGTTTTTGTGTTTGCTTACCAAAACAAACCTTTATCTTTACATCATCATGCAAGGTGTCGCTTTCAAAAATTTGATTTTGTTCTGGATGCGCGGTATTAATGCGTCTTATCATATCACCCAACCACGAATGCCCCCTGCATACATGAATAAACTGTTTTTGCAGAGTATACCGTAACCATGGGAGCTGAATTCGGACAAACCACAGAGACCAGAGGTGAATAGGCCCAGGTGGCCAGATGCTTTTTAGCCATCGTTTGTGTCTGCTTTTTATTCAGTAAATAAATTCCACCTGCTTAAATTAAATTAGATTACCCATTTTCCCAGGATAGAGGTGATTGTTATCGAGGTGAACGTCTGGTTCTCTCTCAGCTACTGCAGTCTGTGTCAACCTGACCTTTTACAAAGTTGCTTTATTAAGATTTACAATGCGCCCCCAGGATACTTGTCCCCTTTCCAGTGGAGGGCAAGGCTAACAAATTAACCCTCACCACACACACACACACACATACACACACTCACTTATTCTCTCCCAAACATACGCAGAATACTTTCAACAATGACAACATTGTTGAAATCCCTGGTGTTTTGGTGTTGGAACAATCCACCTTTTCTTCATCTGCTTGATTGAGAAGAATCACTAGCACATGTTTGAGAATGAAACACTGTTGAAAACTGAGAAGAATAATTGGTCCAATGAATCATTTATGAAATTCACACAAGGTTGTTAATGAGGTTTGTTGGTCCCCTGCAGGAGCAGAGGAAGCGGAGCAGCCTTCGACGTGGGGAGCAGTAGTGCGGTTCGAGTAAGAGATACCGACAAGAGAAGGTAGAAGCGCCAGCTCAGCCGTCCGCCTCGTAGCGTTGCATCATGGGGAAGCAGAACAGTAAACTGCGACCCGAGGTCCTGAACGACCTAAGGGAGAACACGGAGTTCACCGACCACGAGCTTCAGGAGTGGTACCGAGGCTTCCTGAAGGACTGTCCCACCGGCCACCTGACCGTGGAGGAGTTCAAGAAGATCTACGCCAACTTCTTCCCATACGGCGACGCCTCGAAGTTCGCGGAGCACGTGTTCCGCACCTTTGACACAAACGGCGACGCCACCATTGACTTCCGGGAGTTCATCATAGCTTTGAGTGTGACGTCGCGCGGCGGACTGGAGCAGAAGCTGCGCTGGGCCTTCAGCATGTATGATCTGGACGGGAATGGTTACATCAGTCGGGCGGAAATGCTCGAGATAGTTCAGGTGAGGATAACGTGTTCTGCATTATAATTGATCGCGTGTTAAATGTGTCAGATTACATGAAGAGGCAGGAAAGGTTTTACATCCACAAATGAGAAAAGACAATAGAGGCTGTCAGAACCAGTTGGTTCTTTAGTATCAGTTACCTTAAACCTTTAATCGCTTCTTGGTTGGTTGTTGTGTGCTTTTCTAATATCTAAGGTGTTTTAATGAAATCATTTCCACTGATGCTGAGAGAGACTCACAGCTTACTCCTCCTTTGTTACAGCCTGCAGCTTGCAGGAAGGGTTTCTAAGAATGTGAAGAAGATCAAGGGGAAAAAAAGCCTTTTCTGGAATCAATCTAAAACCAATAACTGTCACAGCTTCTTCACTTTATAATTTTAGTGTCCCTTTTTTACATATGTGCACCTCTTAGAACGTTTCATATTTTATCAGATTACAAAAAGCTCAGGAAGGGGAATTCATTTGCCTGTTACATTTAATAACCGTGCAACACGCAAATTTGACTTTTATTCTAAAGTGGCAAGAAGAAATCTATTTTTGAAGGTAAGCCTTAAGAAGTCTTGCTTGTAGTTTGCCACAAGACATGTAAGGGTCAGAGCACTGACTGCACAAGCAAGCGAGAAATATCGCACGTTTACGAGGCAACTGACAGATCATCTGGTGCTTGTGTGCTCCGCTTTGTAATGGCTTGCAGTAAATCTATCGCATTTTAATCTCTTACAAATAGGGTTAATAGAAAACACTAGCTTTCTATTGGGAAGACTGAATGCCCTTCCCATTCTCTACAAACCTCTATCTACCAAGTCCAGGTTTACCAGGCTTTGGGGAGAAACAGTTTTTCTTTGGCCTGGTAGTTTCACAGGATAGAAAACGAATGACCTCGTAAAACTAGCCTTGTATGTCACTACCATATATGATGCTGAAGTGCATACTCGTGCTCTTAGGGAAACGTGCTGGCATCGTTGTCTAGGTAATTTTTCGGTCAGGAGCCTGCCATGTTTTTAATGCAGATATATCCCCTTAATGATGTACTGTAAAATTATAATAGATTCTTGGATTCAATATTATTCCTTTATTAAAGTTTTGTTGCCTTTTTCCTAAATAATTTTTCGTTTAATCTATCCAGCTGAGATGCTGAATGTTCCAAACCTTGAAAAATGGAAAGTCTTATTGTTATTGTTGAATTTTAATAAACAGGTTTGAGCAGCAGCAAGCGTAAGGTTAATCTCACATAAGAATACATATTTTCCCCACTTAACTCTGCAGCAACAGATATAATTAGAAAAGTCCTCATATACATAACTGCAATCCCAATTATGTTAATCTGCAGGCTATTTACAAGATGGTGTCATCAGTAATGAAGATGCCAGAGGACGAGTCGACGCCAGAGAAAAGAACGGATAAGATTTTCAGACAGATGGACATTGACAATGATGGTAAGACTGGTGTGATGTGTGTGTTTGTGTGTGTGTTGTCTATTATAGGCATGCTATAACTGATTTTTCCTCAGCATTTTCTCCCTAATGGAAATAAGTTGTTTGCCTTGTAAGAAGGATACACGTATTCTTTTCACACCGACCAGAGTACATGGCAAATTGGCTGACATGGAGTTAAAATCTTAAAGTATGGTTTCAAAAAATGATTTGCTGAATTTCATTTGTTTTACTTCCAGTTTTAGGACTTTAGTGTTACCAAACTGCTTAGCAAAATAGTGCAGCTTTCAAAACCAACTAAACCAAAATCTGATTCTCACTGTTATCATCACTCTGAATGTTTTTGTTTGTTTGTTTGTTTGTTTTACAGTCTGCACAATAAAAAAAAAAATCTTGATTCTTGCAAAAGTTTCATTAGCATCCTCAAATTTAAGTTTCCACTACATTGCAAATGCTTCTGCAAATACTTATTTCTCCATCAAGTCAGTTTGTGCTTTATTATTAAGAATTAATGTACTGTTATACTGTTGTGAATGAATTGGAGGTCTAGATAGCGATACACAATCAGACTGCAGGTGCAGTATAAGACTCCATCATTCATTTGGCTCAGACACGAAGAAAGAACATGAGCCAAAGCTGAAGCCTCTTAGAGTTACTACACAACCTATAAAATTGTTTCCAGAGAGCAGTTATTAATTTAATGGCATTACCTAAAGTTTTGTAAGTTGCAAACTTACACCTTCGCTTACAGGCTCTGTTTTCAACAGAGAGGTATTTACTGTAACAGAGCTCACCCACATTTTCTGCATAGATGATCTTTGTAGCAAAAGTTCTCACAGCACATTTTATTTCCACTAAAAATATGCCTAGTCAAGAAAACAGTTTGTTATCTGCCTACAGCCACATAGAGTCATAGGTCTCAAGAAAGTTCCATTATGGATGCAGCGTCATCATCCATATATGGCAGTAACTTCCTCTTCTGTTGGGTGTGCTTTTACTACACACTGGCTCACAAGCAGGCTGATGGAACAGGGGGGGTTTCCTCCACACAATACAGAAAACTGGGAACAAAAGCATGGAAAATCAGGAAGAGATAGAGGTATTAGTTTCCTGGATGTCCTCAGCCATTTCCTCTCCATAGAAAGGCAGCTAAACCAGTGGGGATAAACTACAAATGTATAATGTAGAAAATTCAAATTCTAAAACAATTCTGCCAGGAAAAGTTGTGAATTTATTGGTATTCCTAATAATACTTTTAAAATAAATGATACCGAGACATTCCTTTATGTATAATTTACAAAACATCCTTTTTAGAAGCTTCTAATTAGGAAGCTGTGACTTTCCGTTCCCTTTGAGTATGAGTAGGACATGACACAGAGGCCAGTTTCTCTCTGCTGATGGCTAAAAGGCAGGACAAGTAATAATCTTGTCTGCATCAACAATGAACAGGATATTAAAGAAGGTTGAAAAACAAATTTTGAAAGCTCATTGCAGCTGAGAGCAGTTTTATTGGGGTTCACTGAAATCTCCTCAACAACAATTTGATGCCATCAACATGGCAACCAAATGGATTAGTAGTGATGTGAGGACAAAAACCTTTTTTATAACCTAACATCACAAATGTAAACATAAAGTTTGCTAAACACTATTCAAATTTTAAATGGAACTGTGTGCCTCGTTTGGATAAAACAAAATTGTATGTAAATGTAAGTATGACAAGTTATTTTTTTTTTATGTTTTAGGAAAACAGTTAATATTCTTGAAAGCTTAAATGAGGCGTTTGTTGCTTAAATCAGTGTTTTGAATCTATTTTTTAAATTGTTTGGAATTAAATTTGCCATGTAAGAAATTGCACAAAGCTTTCTGCAAGTAAATATGACGTGTTCTTTGAAAGGACTTTGTGGATTTCACACGTATCGGTAACTGGAACGGAAGTGATTGTGTTGTGACACTGAAAGATCAGATGCTTGTTTTGGTTTTTTTTTGGTCGTTAGCTGACTCACAGCACGCTTTTTGTCGGTTTGTGCTCTGCAGGTAGATTGTCGTTGGAGGAGTTCATTAAAGGTGCCAAGAGCGACCCATCCATCGTCAGACTGCTGCAGTCGGATCAGGGAACCTCCCGCCAGTTCTGAGGACAGAGAAGCCGGCTCTGCTGCATGTGGAAACCTACCGCATAAATCCAGCTTTATACCGTTCCTTACCTCCCGCTTTCAGCTAACACTCTTGTTTACATTGATGTGTCTTCTCTCTGGAGCTGTTTTAATTGAAAGTATTATTTTTGTGCTTTTCCTAAAACTCTTTCCCATTTAGCCGTTTTGGTTAATTTAAGTGCCATATAAGTTTGTATTGACTGGATTCAAAGCTTAAAGTGTAATGGTTACCATTATGTTGCAAAAGGAAACTAATTAAATTACTTAGAATTTGATTCAACTGAAGCTTATTGTGGTTTAAGATAACAGATGCTTACAAAGCTCTGTATGCCTTGATATAGCATGGCTCAGTTATTTGTATTTTTTTTTTTTTCGATATTGTGAGCATGCTGTATGTGAATAAGGAGGCAGGGACTGGTTGTTTTTATTCCTTTTTATTTTTGTAACAAAAATGTCATTTTGTTTTCACACAATTGAAATAAAGTCGTGTAAGAAAATCTACACAAGTTGTCCCACAGATTCTCCCCCCTCCCCTGTCCTGGACAGACATGAAGCAAACCCACCCAGAGTCTCATTCACCGGTTGTTGTTTTTTTTTTTAAACAAAGGAAAATATGCCAAGTCAGATTTAATCATCACCTTTCACAAGTTCACATCTTAAAATTGTTGAAGGCAGCTGAAGAAGGGAGTCGCATTTGGACAAAAAAAAAAAAAAAAATCAAAAAACTTGAATGAACCCCCCCACCCTCCTCTCTTCAGCTGACGGCAGCTTTATAAATATTCAGCCTGAAAACATTCAGCAGGTTTGTGAAAATGAGTTTACCTCAGGGACAAACACACACACACACTCTCCTCTCTCTCTTGGGTGACGGATAAGATGGTGTGAAAAACTGCAGGTGACTCTCGTGCGCCTTTTCTGGAGTATTTCAGTAACTGGCCGGCGGGGCCTCCCATTCGTCCACAGGAAGGGGGAGGCGAGGGACAGGACCAGACAAGACCAAACCCAAATCCGTCTGGGTCCGATCCTTACGTTTGGACTCATAACTCGTCCTTGTCAAAGTCCTCGTCCAGGTCGATGTCACTGAGGTCGTATTCCTCCTCCACAGGAAGCTGAACATGACGGAGAGAAAAAAAAAGAAAAGGGAATGTTATGTCCAAATCTGAATTCAGCTTTATTGGAATTGGATATTTTCTTGTAATCACATGATGAAAACTTAAAAAAAAAAAAAAAAAACTAGGGATGTTTAAATGTTTCCCTTTATGTAAAGTTCAAAATAGCAAGAGCTAAATAATAACTGCACTCAATCGTTGAGGTACATTAGAAAAAAAAAAACTCCTTTATTAATTTAGCAACAGATTTTTTTCAGTAAATAATTTTCTCCACAAAAGCCATTTAGTTTATACGTTCAGCAATAATGTTTGCACTCATATGTACATAACAAATTAAGTGTAATGATTTGGACTTTACACATTAGTCAGACTTTAAAATTCAACATTAAGCATGTTTAAAAAAAATATTTAATGCAGCCAAATATTTAAAAAAATGTAGGCTTCAGTTCAGTCAAATTAGAGACTAAATGATATGCATATCAAACACAGGTATTGTGAGTCTGTCTAGCTTATTTAGATATCAACATCAGCACGTTACTACACGATGATTCAGAGCTAATTAGTGAGGCAAACGTATCGGAACAAAATAAAAAAAAAAACAAACACAAACAAACAGAGCTTTAATCTTTAATCAGAACACACCGTGTTTCATCTCCTCAGCTGCTTTTTATGCAGGCAGTAGTGCTGTGGTTCCTTTAGTATCCAAATGCCATTATGCTAACCAACTTGAGACCTTTTCAACCTTTGAAATCTTAACAATCTGACTATGTTTTTGCAAATTGCCTCAAGATGATGTGTTGTGAATTGGAGCTATATAAATAAACCGGATTAAAGTCATCGGACATGAAAGCAGGTACTTTGCTCAGCTTGGTCTGACCGACAGTTTCAAAACTAACGGTACTTGGTAGTGAACGCTGCAGCGGTAGTATGGAGCCCTCTACACTCGCAACAAATCTGAATTTTGTTTGAAACATTTGAGTTAATGATTCTGTTGACTAATTGCAGATAACACAATTAGAAGCCAATTTCAAACAGCTCCTTTTAAGACGCGATGTTAGTTTTATTCTAAATAATGTTAATAAATGAAANTTTTTTTTTTTTTTTACAAGTAATCACAAAGTGCCTTTATATACTATTAGCCCTTTGCCATGTTACAGCCACCAATTTCTATGTATTTTATGAAATATGATGGACCATTACATATTATAGTATATTTGCAAGGCAGAATGGAAATAATCATTTTTGTTAAAATACATATTTCAAAAATGTGAAATTGTCTTACAAATGCATTGCAACAAGATGTTACATAACTAGTAAAAATAATCTGGAAAGAGTCCACAGGTGTTTATTTTTAATTTCGGTTGAAATCCAATTTTGTAAAAACTACTGAGCATAAGAGAAAGCAAAGGAATAAAAAAAGACAGGTCCAGGATAACATTGTAGAGAAGTTTAAAGCAGGGTTAGTTTATTTAAATAGGTTAAATATCTCTGTTTAACCCATCATCAGAAATTTAAAATGTTTAAAATTTGGTCCTGCTCTTACACTCAGAGGTGAGTAGAGCAGGAACACTCGAGTTTGTGCTTGAAACATGACAACATGTAAAAATTGTCTGTATTCAAAAGGTTTTCTGACCATTCTTTGGTGTGTTGCTTTCGAGGTCAGATTCAAAGCTTCCATCATCTTTTGTTCTTGTTTGATAACACAAAGTCAATTCCCTTGTATTTGGAATAAAAACAAATCCGCCTTCACAAATTTCTCTCGCCAGATTACTGTTTTTGTGTTTGCTTACCAAAACAAACCTTTATCTTTACATCATCATGCAAGGTGTCGCTTTCAAAAATTTGATTTTGTTCTGGATGCGCGGTATTAATGCGTCTTATCATATCACCCAACCACGAATGCCCCCTGCATACATGAATAAACTGTTTTTGCAGAGTATACCGTAACCATGGGAGCTGAATTCGGACAAACCACAGAGACCAGAGGTGAATAGGCCCAGGTGGCCAGATGCTTTTTAGCCATCGTTTGTGTCTGCTTTTTATTCAGTAAATAAATTCCACCTGCTTAAATTAAATTAGATTACCCATTTTCCCAGGATAGAGGTGATTGTTATCGAGGTGAACGTCTGGTTCTCTCTCAGCTACTGCAGTCTGTGTCAACCTGACCTTTTACAAAGTTGCTTTATTAAGATTTACAATGCGCCCCCAGGATACTTGTCCCCTTTCCAGTGGAGGGCAAGGCTAACAAATTAACCCTCACCACACACACACACACACATACACACACTCACTTATTCTCTCCCAAACATACGCAGAATACTTTCAACAATGACAACATTGTTGAAATCCCTGGTGTTTTGGTGTTGGAACAATCCACCTTTTCTTCATCTGCTTGATTGAGAAGAATCACTAGCACATGTTTGAGAATGAAACACTGTTGAAAACTGAGAAGAATAATTGGTCCAATGAATCTTTTATGAAATTCACACAAGGTTGTTAATGAGGTTTGTTGGTCCCCTGCAGGAGCAGAGGAAGCGGAGCAGCCTTCGACGTGGGGAGCAGTAGTGCGGTTCGAGTAAGAGATACCGACAAGAGAAGGTAGAAACGCCAGCTCGGCCGTCCGCCTCGGAGCGTTGCATCATGGGGAAGCAGAACAGTAAACTGCGACCCGAGGTCCTGAACGACCTGAGGGAGAACACGGAGTTCACCGACCACGAGCTTCAGGAGTGGTACCGAGGCTTCCTGAAGGACTGTCCCACCGGCCACCTGACCGTGGAGGAGTTCAAGAAGATCTACGCCAACTTCTTCCCATACGGCGACGCCTCGAAGTTCGCGGAGCACGTGTTCCGCACCTTTGACACAAACGGCGACGCCACCATTGACTTCCGGGAGTTCATCATAGCTTTGAGTGTGACGTCGCGCGGCGGACTGGAGCAGAAGCTGCGCTGGGCCTTCAGCATGTATGATCTGGACGGGAATGGTTACATCAGTCGGGCGGAAATGCTCGAGATAGTTCAGGTGAGGATAACGTGTTCTGCATTATAATTGATCGCGTGTTAAATGTGTCAGATTACATGAAGAGGCAGGAAAGGTTTTACATCCACAAATGAGAAAAGACAATAGAGGCTGTCAGAACCAGTTGGTTCTTTAGTATCAGTTACCTTAAACCTTTAATCGCTTCTTGGTTGGTTGTTGTGTGCTTTTCTAATATCTAAGGTGTTTTAATGAAATCATTTCCACTGATGCTGAGAGAGACTCACAGCTTACTCCTCCTTTGTTACAGCCTGCAGCTTGCAGGAAGGGTTTCTAAGAATGTGAAGAAGATCAAGGGGAAAAAAAGCCTTTTCTGGAATCAATCTAAAACCAATAACTGTCACAGCTTCTTCACTTTATAATTTTAGTGTCCCTTTTTTACATATGTGCACCTCTTAGAACGTTTCATATTTTATCAGATTACAAAAAGCTCAGGAAGGGGAATTCATTTGCCTGTTACATTTAATAACCGTGCAACACGCAAATTTGACTTTTATTCTAAAGTGGCAAGAAGAAATCTATTTTTGAAGGTAAGCCTTAAGAAGTCTTGCTTGTAGTTTGCCACAAGACATGTAAGGGTCAGAGCACTGACTGCACAAGCAAGCGAGAAATATCGCACGTTTACGAGGCAACTGACAGATCATCTGGTGCTTGTGTGCTCCGCTTTGTAATGGCTTGCAGTAAATCTATCGCATTTTAATCTCTTACAAATAGGGTTAATAGAAAACACTAGCTTTCTATTGGGAAGACTGAATGCCCTTCCCATTCTCTACAAACCTCTATCTACCAAGTCCAGGTTTACCAGGCTTTGGGGAGAAACAGTTTTTCTTTGGCCTGGTAGTTTCACAGGATAGAAAACGAATGACCTCGTAAAACTAGCCTTGTATGTCACTACCATATATGATGCTGAAGTGCATACTCGTGCTCTTAGGGAAACGTGCTGGCATCGTTGTCTAGGTAATTTTTCGGTCAGGAGCCTGCCATGTTTTTAATGCAGATATATCCCCTTAATGATGTACTGTAAAATTATAATAGATTCTTGGATTCAATATTATTCCTTTATTAAAGTTTTGTTGCCTTTTTCCTAAATAATTTTTCGTTTAATCTATCCAGCTGAGATGCTGAATGTTCCAAACCTTGAAAAATGGAAAGTCTTATTGTTATTGTTGAATTTTAATAAACAGGTTTGAGCAGCAGCAAGCGTAAGGTTAATCTCACATAAGAATACATATTTTCCCCACTTAACTCTGCAGCAACAGATATAATTAGAAAAGTCCTCATATACATAACTGCAATCCCAATTATGTTAATCTGCAGGCTATTTACAAGATGGTGTCATCAGTAATGAAGATGCCAGAGGACGAGTCGACGCCAGAGAAAAGAACAGATAAGATTTTCAGACAGATGGACATTGACAATGATGGTAAGACTGGTGTGATGTGTGTGTTTGTGTGTGTGTATGTGTTGTCTATTATAGGCATGCTATAACTGATTTTTCCTCAGCATTTTCTCCCTAATGGAAATAAGTTGTTTGCCTTGTAAGAAGGATACACGTATTCTTTTCACACCGACCAGAGTACATGGCAAATTGGCTGACATGGAGTTAAAATCTTAAAGTATGGTTTCAAAAAATGATTTGCTGAATTTCATTTGTTTTACTTCCAGTTTTAGGACTTTAGTGTTACCAAACTGCTTAGCAAAATAGTGCAGCTTTCAAAACCAACTAAACCAAAATCTGATTCTCACTGTTATCATCACTCTGAATGTTTTTGTTTGTTTGTTTGTTTGTTTTACAGTCTGCACAATAAAAAAAAAAATCTTGATTCTTGCAAAAGTTTCATTAGCATCCTCAAATTTAAGTTTCCACTACATTGCAAATGCTTCTGCAAATACTTATTTCTCCATCAAGTCAGTTTGTGCTTTATTATTAAGAATTAATGTACTGTTATACTGTTGTGAATGAATTGGAGGTCTAGATAGCGATACACAATCAGACTGCAGGTGCAGTATAAGACTCCATCATTCATTTGGCTCAGACACGAAGAAAGAACATGAGCCAAAGCTGAAGCCTCTTAGAGTTACTACACAACCTATAAAATTGTTTCCAGAGAGCAGTTATTAATTTAATGGCATTACCTAAAGTTTTGTAAGTTGCAAACTTACACCTTCGCTTACAGGCTCTGTTTTCAACAGAGAGGTATTTACTGTAACAGAGCTCACCCACATTTTCTGCATAGATGATCTTTGTAGCAAAAGTTCTCACAGCACATTTTATTTCCACTAAAAATATGCCTAGTCAAGAAAACAGTTTGTTATCTGCCTACAGCCACATAGAGTCATAGGTCTCAAGAAAGTTCCATTATGGATGCAGCGTCATCATCCATATATGGCAGTAACTTCCTCTTCTGTTGGGTGTGCTTTTACTACACACTGGCTCACAAGCAGGCTGATGGAACAGGGGGGGTTTCCTCCACACAATACAGAAAACTGGGAACAAAAGCATGGAAAATCAGGAAGAGATAGAGGTATTAGTTTCCTGGATGTCCTCAGCCATTTCCTCTCCATAGAAAGGCAGCTAAACCAGTGGGGATAAACTACAAATGTATAATGTAGAAAATTCAAATTCTAAAACAATTCTGCCAGGAAAAGTTGTGAATTTATTGGTATTCCTAATAATACTTTTAAAATAAATGATACCGAGACATTCCTTTATGTATAATTTACAAAACATCCTTTTTAGAAGCTTCTAATTAGGAAGCTGTGACTTTCCGTTCCCTTTGAGTATGAGTAGGACATGACACAGAGGCCAGTTTCTCTCTGCTGATGGCTAAAAGGCAGGACAAGTAATAATCTTGTCTGCATCAACAATGAACAGGATATTAAAGAAGGTTGAAAAACAAATTTTGAAAGCTCATTGCAGCTGAGAGCAGTTTTATTGGGGTTCACTGAAATCTCCTCAACAACAATTTGATGCCATCAACATGGCAACCAAATGGATTAGTAGTGATGTGAGGACAAAAACCTTTTTTATAACCTAACATCACAAATGTAAACATAAAGTTTGCTAAACACTATTCAAATTTTAAATGGAACTGTGTGCCTCGTTTGGATAAAACAAAATTGTATGTAAATGTAAGTATGACAAGTTATTTTTTTTTTATGTTTTAGGAAAACAGTTAATATTCTTGAAAGCTTAAATGAGGCGTTTGTTGCTTAAATCAGTGTTTTGAATCTATTTTTTAAATTGTTTGGAATTAAATTTGCCATGTAAGAAATTGCACAAAGCTTTCTGCAAGTAAATATGACGTGTTCTTTGAAAGGACTTTGTGGATTTCACACGTATCGGTAACTGGAACGGAAGTGATTGTGTTGTGACACTGAAAGATCAGATGCTTGTTTTGGTTTTTTTTTGGTCGTTAGCTGACTCACAGCACGCTTTTTGTCGGTTTGTGCTCTGCAGGTAGATTGTCGTTGGAGGAGTTCATTAAAGGTGCCAAGAGCGACCCATCCATCGTCAGACTGCTGCAGTCGGATCAGGGAACCTCCCGCCAGTTCTGAGGACAGAGAAACCGACTCTGCTGCATGTGGAAACCTACCGCATAAATCCAGCTTTATACCGTTCCTTACCTCCCGCTTTCAGCTAACACTCTTGTTTACATTGATGTGTCTTTTCTCTGGAGCTGTTTTAATTGAAAGTATTATTTTTGTGCTTTTCCTAAAACTCTTTCCCATTTAGCCGTTTTGGTTAATTTAAGTGCCATATAAGTTTGTATTGACTGGATTCAAAGCTTAAAGTGTAATGGCTACCATTATGTTGCAAAAGGAAACTAATTAAATTACTAAGTATTTGATTCAATTGAAGCTTATTGTGGTTTAAGATAACAGATGCTTACAAAGCTCTGTATGCCTTGATATAGCATGGCTCAGTTATTTGTATTTTTTTTTTTTTCGATATTGTGAGCATGCTGTATGTGAATAAGGAGGCAGGGACTGGTTGTTTTTATTCCTTTTTATTTTTGTAACAAAAATGTCATTTTGTTTTCACACAATTGAAATAAAGTCGTGTAAGAAAATCTACACAAGTTGTCCCACAGATTCTCCCCCCTCCCCTGTCCTGGACAGACATGAAGCAAACCCACCCAGAGTCTCATTCACCGGTTGTTGTTTTTTTTTTTAAACAAAGGAAAATATGCCAAGTCAGATTTAATCATCACCTTTCACAAGTTCACATCTTAAAATTGTTGAAGGCAGCTGAAGAAGGGAGTCGCATTTGGACAAAAAAAAAAAAAAAAATCAAAAAACTTGAATGAACCCCCCCACCCTCCTCTCTTCAGCTGACGGCAGCTTTATAAATATTCAGCCTGAAAACATTCAGCAGGTTTGTGAAAATGAGTTTACCTCAGGGACAAACACACACACACACTCTCCTCTCTCTCTTGGGTGACGGATAAGATGGTGTGAAAAACTGCAGGTGACTCTCGTGCGCCTTTTCTGGAGTATTTCAGTAACTGGCCGGCGGGGCCTCCCATTCGTCCACAGGAAGGGGGAGGCGAGGGACAGGACGAGACAAGACCAAACCCAAATCCGTCTGGGTCCGATCCTTACGTTTGGACTCATAACTCGTCCTTGTCAAAGTCCTCGTCCAGGTCGATGTCACTGAGGTCGTATTCCTCCTCCACAGGAAGCTGAACATGACGGAGAGAAAAAAAAAGAAAAGGGAATGTTATGTCCAAATCTGAATTCAGCTTTATTGGAATTGGATATTTTCTTGTAATCACATGATGAAAACTTAAAAAAAAAAAAAACTAGGGATGTTTAAATGTTTCCCTTTATGTAAAGTTCAAAATAGCAAGAGCTAAATAATAACTGCACTCAATCGTTGAGGTACATTAGAAAAAAAAAAACTCCTTTATTAATTTAGCAACAGATTTTTTTCAGTAAATAATTTTCTCCACAAAAGCCATTTAGTTTATACGTTCAGCAATAATGTTTGCACTCATACGTACATAACAAATTAAGTGTAATGATTTGGACTTTACACATTAGTCAGACTTTAAAATTCAACATTAAGCATGTTTAAAAAAAATATTTAATGCAGCCAAATATTTAAAAAAATGTAGGCTTCAGTTCAGTCAAATTAGAGACTAAATGATATGCATATCAAACACAGGTATTATGAGTCTATCTAGCTTATTTAGATATTAATGTCAGCATGTTACTACACGATGATTCAGAGCTAATTAGTGAGGCAAACGTATCGGAACAAAATAAAAAAAAAAACAAACACAAACAAACAGAGCTTTAATCTTTAATCAGAACACACCGTGTTTCATCTCCTCAGCTGCTTTTTATGCAGGCAGTAGTGCTGTGGTTCCTTTAGTATCCAAATGCCATTATGCTAACCAATTGAGACCTTTTCAACCTTTGAAATCTTAACAATCTGACTATGTTTTTGCAAATTGCCTCAAGATGATGTGTTGTGAATTGGAGCTATATAAATAAACCGGATTAAAGTCATCGGACATGAAAGCAGGTACTTTGCTCAGCTTGGTCTGACCGACAGTTTCAAAACTAACGGTACTTGGTAGTGAACGCTGCAGCGGTAGTATGGAGCCCTCTAAACTCGCAACAAATCTGAATTTTGTTTGAAACATTTGAGTTAATGATTCTGTTGACTAATTGCAGATAACACAATTAGAAGCCAATTTCAAACAGCTCCTTTTAAGACGCGATGTTAGTTTTATTCTAAATAATGTTAATAAATGAAACCCACTTCATTTTCTCTTAAGATCTTAACAGAAAATCCCATCTCTATAATGTTCCTTTCAGAGCACCAGTGCCTCGCATTAGAAAACTGATGCAGCCGCACTCACCTGCCCGTCTTTCCCATCCCAGGCTTCTACAGCGTTAATCTTTGGCATGACTCCGCCTCCCAGTGTGGCGGTGGAGCCTCGGCCCACGGAAAGCTCCCTGAAAACATCAGCGACACCAGGTCCTCCATTTACTCTGCCTTTTGCTTTCTTTTGCTAAAGAAAACTAGAAAAGCAGGAAAAGTGCGCCCTCTACCTGAGGAACTCGTGAATGCCAGTCTCACTGAAGGAGCCTCTGAGGAGAGCGAATTTCATCTTGCGTGCATTGATGGCGGCCATGGCCGGGTAGCCGAATCCGCCAATTCCTAGAGAGGCCTCCAGCTCCAACTGAGCGCCGGCCTCCGTCCAGAGCCAACTGGAAATAAAAACAACAACAACAACAAAGATCAGAAAACTGTAACTCCGATTGACATAAAGTAATATTCCATAGCATTAATCCTCACCCCCACAGCTTCTTCTTATACTTTTCTGCCATCTTTACCATCACATCCAGATAACCATTTCTACCAGATGCGCCTGTTTGGAAACATCAGCAGAATGGTATTAGGATTTGTGTCCGAAATTTGCGTTTCATATTTTTGATTTAATTTGGAAACAAAGTTTTAACATGAGTGGGGGAAGAAAAAAAAAAGAAAAAAAAAAGACGCATTTCAGCACCTGTGTCCAGGATGTGTGGAAGGACGGCAATTATACACAGCTGACTGTCTTCACAGGTCTTCTTCAAGACGTCTTCATTAAGGATCTGAGAGAGAAAGTTCATTTTAAACTCAAAGTATTTTCCGTAAAAAAAAAAAAAAAAAACAAGGTTCATATGAATGTTTTTTTTAAATGCAATTTTACACATTTTCAGATCAATATTTCTCAAATAAAATTTGCTAAATTATTACATTTCTTTGTTTTTTACAAATACACAGAAAATCTCTGAGTATCAATGTTTTAAATATGAAGCCAGAAACATTGACAGACTGCTGCATGCTTAGATCAAGAGATTAAAAGCAAAAAAAAAAAAGGAGGGAAAAAATGTAAATCCTTTTAAGACATCTTAAAACCTTTATTTTTTTTTAACAATCCAAACCAATGTTTTGTCATTCCAGTGCTTCTTGAGGACGGACTGAACACTGATTAAAGCTTCCATTTCAGTCACAGCTTTAGCTTTAATTGTACAACACCTGAAGCAGTCATACTTGTTGCCACAGTAACCAACTAAAGTGATTTGTAGGAGGCGGATGATCACACTGACCTCCAGCAGCTCAGGAGCAGGGGCGTTGTCAGAGAACAGATCCATGGCCTTCTCGATGATGTCCCCTCGGGTTCGGCCTCCTTGGTAGTCCTCGGGCTCCTCCCCTTTACGGAAAACTTTGATTGTGGGAAATCCGCGGATCTAAATAAAAAAAAAAACATACAAAAACATTCCTTTAATACCAGTTTCAGCTGTCTGATGTGGAAAACATAAACACAAAAAGGCAAGGCATTGTTAATGCTTAAAAATATAACATCCACGGAGGGGGATTTCAGGACAGACGTTTAAGCCACCAAATATAAAAGGCTAAATCTTAAAAATGCATGCACTATTTGGCTAAATATCTTAGCAGTTTTTTCCTTTATACAAAAAAGAAAAAAACCAACAAACTGGCAAAATGTATTCATCTCTTTTAGAGAACACAGAAGACATTTTCCTGAGTTTTCTCTTTCCAGTACTCCATTACTCTATACAAGTGTCACCCACTAAACTTACACATCCAGTGAATGCTTAACACCAGATATTATATCAAAGCATTCCATTACGTTTGTGATTTTTCACACACCTAGTTTCCAATGATGCATTTAAAATATTTTGCAGCTCTAAATCACCAAAACGTCTGCAGTTGATCACTGAACAGCCAAGGCTTTGATTTTAGATGCTGAAATATTTAAAGCAGAACACCACAGTCTCCCCTCTGCTTTTCCTTATAGATGTGAAACTCAAGCAATCCCTCATTAAGCAGCTTTATAAAGATATTTAACCTCAGCATCCAACTTTGGAGAAAAGATGCAAACCAGGTAACCGTTTTCTCACACCGACATTTTGTTTTTCCCAAGCAGACCAAAGCTCTGTGTATGTAAAGCTAAAACCACTGGAAATGAGATGCACTGGTAGAGAATACACAGCCCAGTTTTGCACAGATATCAGGGTTATTTTGCATTTGGAGAAATGATGACACGGCGTTGAGTTTTTAACTCACCCCGTAGCGGCTGGACACAACCTGATGTACGGTAGCGTCCACAGCCCCAAGGCGAACTTTGCCCTTGGTCTGCTCCTTAACAGCTGTGGCTGCAGCTGCCCACTCCGGCTCCAGGCTGTGGAGGAGGACACAGTGACCGTTACAATAAAATAAAAAATAAAAATAAAAATTCACCTCAAATCAAATTTTTGTGCAAGGCTCATGGTTTCTAGTTGTGGAGTTGACAAATTTCACAACTTCTTGAAAAATGTAACTAAAAATGTGTGCTTTATTCTAGTGGCCGGACAAATCTGAGTGATTTAAGGTCTGCATGTTGCATAGTAAGAGGGTTTTATCTTGTTTGATGCGACGAGACCATTAGCTACTTACTTCTTGCAGTGTCCGCACCAGGGGGCAAAAAACTCCACCAGCCACACGTCGTCGCTGTTCAGGACGGTCTCATCAAAGTTGTCGTCGGTGAGCTCCACCACGTCCTTCTTGCTGCCACCGCTACTCTGCTGGAAAGTAAGAGGAAAAACCTTTCATTTCCATCACTTCCATTAAGAGAGCAAATGCTTCAACGGGTTCCCAGTGGTTAACTTACCTGCTTGTTGTAGCTGGAGCCACCAGACTTTCCGCTCAGCCTCTCTTTGACGAGCGTTCTCAAAGCGTTCATTGCTCCATCGACGATCGCCTGACTACTGCGTCCTCCTGGTGGCATCAAAGATTTAGTCATGGCATTATGCATCTTTAAACGTGTGGTTATTAAATCAGCCACAAATCATTTTATGATAGCATCAAATAAAAAAAAAAAAATCAAAACAAAACAAAATGAACTTCTAATACTCACCTTGGTATTCCTCTGGTTTATTTTTATTTGCTCCAAAGACCTTGATGGTGGGGAACCCTCTGACGCCATATTGGCCTCCCAATGACTTGTGCTGGTCAGCATCTACTGCCCCAACCTTCACGATACCCTGAAAGATTGATATAGACACATTGGCTCTGTTTAGTGTAATTAGACTACATTTAGTCCAATTAAAAGCGTCAACGTTTGCATGACAAACGTGAACATTTTATGTGAATCTACATGGAGGATTTTTGTTAAACAAAGAAAGAAGTATTGACATAAAACAGCACTTAAGAATGAGCTGCAAGCCATAATCTTAGCTACATCTTTAGCATCCGTTAGTCTCTTTTGTAGGTGTATTACCATAGTAGAGTACATCGTTTCAACTGGAGTAAGCTGAGTTTTACATTTACGTTTTTGCTCTCTAGTGAAACCGTTTCCGTCAGAAGATGTGCATAACTATTTATACCTCAAAATATAACCGCCAGAAAACTTAACTGGAGCTTAGTCGATTCACCATTACCGAATCCAGCAGATAAAAACAAAGAGAATGGTTAATCTGTGCTGCAAACTGACAATTTCATTTGTTAATTTGGCAGCATAACTTTACTTTTGCCACAGAATAACTTAATTGTTATTAACTTTTTTGTTTTTGAAGAAGGTTTCTGCTGCCGAGCCGTCATGAGGAGTGCGTTGTGGTATTGGAACGAAACATTTTTATTCTGCTGCAACAAGAAGCAGGTTTGGAGATTTTGAAACTTCAGATAAAAATATAATCACCCAGCCCCTTCTTTTTCCTCAACACATATCAGTATAACTCTACTTTTCTAGTCTGATCAAAATAAATGCAGAAGGAAGAAAAATGAGGTGCGACGGCTCTGTTTTTACCTTGAGGGCTGTTGCTGCTTTCTTCCACTCTGGAGCAAGATTTTGACAGTGGCCACACCTATGAGAAAAAAAATGGAAGAAAAGGAAAAAAAAAGCAACAACAAATGATTGACCAAATGACCATAGATTTCTGCAATTAGAGATGCACAATCTGCATCAGCAAAAAGACTGGAATCAGACAAAGTTTTTTTTGGGTGAGCTCTAACAGCAGACACTGAATATCTGCTTATTCTTTTCATATTCAATAAATTTATCAAAACTAAACATTTTCCCCTCTGTATTTGTTACAGTCATAGACAAGCAAAATGAATTAAAAAAAATAATAAATCCTTGAACTGCTCTGAGACTCATACATCAAAACACTGTAAAATCTGAATCTTCCTCAGTTTTTGTCTTTAATTGAGGGTCATAAGCTCTAAAACTTTTAATGCCAACAAAGGACAGAAATCAACTCAACAGTTATACTGCATTGTTCTTTCAGATGAAAAACGCAAACTTGTTCACCTCATCTTTTTGTGTGGGTTGTGCTCGTCACAGCTAAAAAGTGGAGAGCAAGTTTTGCATACAAGCCTTGTTTTGTTTCTGTGATTCATATGTAAATGCTTAAAAGGGAAGGAAATGCCTCAAAACAGGCGACTGTCACCCAACCACAAATCATTTCTTATAAAACTACTACTGCCGCATCATTACTGTGATCAGTGAATGCCTACATCTGTATGAACTCACCAGGGAGCATAGAACTCCACCAGCCACAGACTGTCACTCTGGATCACCTCCCTGTTGAAGTTGGACGGTGTGAGCTCAATAACATCATCACTGGAGGAATACATGGCTTGGACCGACAGGACCAGCGAGCAGCCCAGCATTCCTACAACACAAGGTAAACAACCAGAAGGTTTATCTCAGCGACTAGTTATGTTAAGTCAAATAAAATAAAACACTAACTACAGGAGGTTGCTAGAGGACAGTTCATGCAGAGCTACAGATATGATTTTGAATCATTACATAAAATATAAAAGGCCTACTGCTGCACCGAAAGTTAGCCCTGCAAGCTAACAATAATAGCTAAAAACGCACTAAAATACTTAAAACACTAGCTCCTCCTCGTTACTAATGTAGCATAATAGTATTATAACATTCTCTAACTTACAACTCACCGAACAAAAGCGGACTCATGGTTTTAACTTCTCTCTGCTCGTCTCCTCGATTGAAACAACACACAGACTGCCGCCGCTGCTCACCCTCTCACAAAAGTCTATTGCAGACAAGGGGGAAAAAAATCTCACCGTGGCCCACGCTGATTGGTCCGTTATCAGAGACGGTGAGATTAGACCAATCAGCGTGCGCCGTGTAGTTTTCAGGAGAGACTCATGAAGGAAAGGAGGAGGATGGAAGCAGTATACTTTCGCTGCACCAGGATGTGTTAGATATGACTAGGCTGACTCATTCTTAAAATTTAATGACAGCAGAAAACTTTTCCCATTTTTTTACACATCAAACCCCAAAACTTTAGTGTATTTTGTTTGGATTTTAAATGACAGATTAACGTAAAGTAGAGCATAAATTTGAAGAGGGATAAAAATGACAGCAAATAATGTTCTGAATTTAGTGTCCATGTTTTAAGAGTACTGTGTGTTTAAGAGTTCATTTTAATTTGATAACACGAAATAAAATCACGTGAAACCAATTCAAATAGAGTTACCGAATAGAATCCATCTCTGATCATCTAATGAATGAACAAGCTTGTTCATTGATCATTTGTGAACAAACAACATCTTGAAGATCAAGCCAGGCAGGGAACACAGCAAGTATAAAGTTTCTGGCTATAATTGCATCAAAAGGTGTTCAACAAGGTGTGCAATGTTCAGATTATCTCCAAAAATGTGTGAAAGCAGTCCATCTTCTTGCACTTTACAATTAAGCACTGCTTTTCCTAATCACATAAACAATAACATATTTTGTTTACTTACTTTAAGGAGACATTAATGAAAATTTTTTCAAGTCACACGGGACAAATTTAAGTTAATAGATGCTTATGATTGTAATAACCTTTCTTTAAAAAAAAAAAACAAACAAACAAAAAACAATACAATCTCTCTTAAATTAAAAATAATTATCCAAAAATAATATTTTCAACTACATTTATTCCACATTGATAAACAGAAAAATAACTGAAAACACAGCATTTAAATTAAGGTAAAACATCCATAAATTCATCAGTTTTTTTTTTTTTCCTGAACTGTTTAGCTCTTGAAACCCACAACTTTCACACACATGTAGTTTCTCTTTACAAAACAATTTTAAAACAATAAATGTTAAACAAACAAAAAAGGGGAAAAATACTCCACGAAAGCACAAAAAGCACACTATTAAGTGAGAAGTAAAACAGATCAGATTGATTGGTTGTGATTAGTGCAACAAAAGATGAGCTGCTTTGGAACGATGTGACCACTAGATGGAGACAAAGTCCAATACTCACTGTACACAAGTCTTAATTCAACTAGTAAAAAAGTGTTCATTTGTAAAATATACAAATAAATAAATAAATAAATAAATAAATAAATAGTTATTTGTCACTATTTTTGTAACCATTGTAATCCGTTCTTTTCTCAGACAAAGTCACAAATGTATTATTGTTCATAGCATGTGTGTGTGTGTGTGT
>NW_006799940.1:4325863-4331517 GCF_000485575.1 Poecilia formosa
TAAATAAATAAATAAATAAATAAATAAATAAATAAATACTTATTTGTCACTATTTTTGTAACCACTGTAATCCGTTCTTTTCTCAGACACAGTCACAAATGTATTATTCATAGCATGTGTATGTGTGTGTGTGTGTGGTATTTGTGTTTGTTATTCGTGTTATTTGTCTGAAATAAATGATTCATCCATTCACTCACGTCCTTCTTATGAGCTTTACATTAATTTATCAGATCAGCTGTCAGTTCATCTTTATCGTGTTAAAGGCCAAATGACTCACTGGTCTGCGTTACTGGTAAAAAAAAAATATCCCTACTGTAAAAGCTCTTCATCTTCATAGTGCTGTTAAAACTGTTGCTGAGAAGCTTTCAGTTAGAGTTTCATGATGAAGAACCCAGTATGGATGACAGGACCGCCACATTTTGGTCTGACAGAGAAAGTCTTGTGGATATTTCATCTCAACAGGTTGCTCTCGTGTTGCGATGGAAAGCTGCAGTTCTCATCTGCAATTTCGTCAAGCTAACACCTCACAATGCTTCCCATGAAGCGCGGAAAATTGCGATCCGCAGCGCCTGGCTGCACTGCGCCGCGTCCGGACAGTAAACAGCAAAACACGCAGCAATCGTGTCACAACCGGAAGTTGAGAAATCAGCTTTAGAAATAAATGTGGGTGGGTGGACATGTCGACTTCTGAGTCGACTTCAAATGTTTATAATTTCAATGTTAAAAGTGATAAGTTTGAGAAAAGAGAAGTCCAAATTTCGATATAGAAAGTAATTATTTTGGCTTTAAAGTTTGGATTATGTCTTGGAATTTCACAAGTTAGGAGAGCCAGAGAACCCTTCTTTATCTTTTGAGTGTTTTATTTTTGAAATCCCGGCCGGAAGTTTGGATTTCAATCACTCTGAATTGACAACAGGCGCACTTCAATGCCAACTTTTGCAGCGCGCACAGGCGCACTGTTGTCTGCCAAACAAGGCTGCATGGAACTGACAGGACTTCATGCTGCAGTCAGGTCGAAGAAAACAGATTTTCTCTTTCATAACTAATATATACACATATACATTTAATCTAGAGGAATCTAGCGGCTACACAAAGCGCGCCAGGGCGCCTGGTGACATTTTTCTGTGGAGATCTCATTCAGTTTCGAAGCGGGGCAATCTTCGGAATAATGTGGGGAATCCAGAGAAGTCGGTACGCGGACTGCAACGGCTCTGAAGCGAGTGAAGAGGCGGAGATCGTGGTGAACATCGGCGGAGTGAAACAGGTGTTGTATGGCGACGTGTTGAATCGGTTCCCGGAGACTCGACTGGCAGAGCTGGTGGACTGTTCTCTGAAGTCTCCCGAAGAGATATCCTCATTGTGTGACGATTATGACCCAGACACCGGGGAATTTTATTTTGACAGGGACCCCGAGGCATTCAAGTGTATAGTGGAGCTGTATTATTACGGAGAGGTACACATGAAAAGGGGCATCTGCCCGATTTGTTTCATGAAGGAGATGGACTTCTGGAAAATCGGCGCAGATTTTCTGGATGAATGCTGCAAAAGCCACCTTAAAGAGGTCCAGGATGAACTTGCGGAGATCGCAGAGAGAGTGAGAACTATCTTGGTGGACAGAGAGGGAGACCCGTCGGCAGGAGGCTGCCAGCGCTTCCAGGCGTCGCTCTGGAGGCTGATGGAGAAGCCGGAGTCCTCAGTGCCTGCGCACGTCATTGCCATACTTTCTTTCATCTTCATCCTCGTCTCCTCCGTGGTGATGTGCGTCGGGACAATCCCCGAGCTTCAGGTGGAGGACTCCGAAGGCAACCTCACTGAGCACCCGACTCTGGAGGTCATCGAGACGGTGTGCATCGGTTGGTTCACCATCGAATACCTCCTGCGTCTGATCTCCTCTCCAAACAAGCTCAAATTCGTCTTGTCCTTCATGAACATCATCGACTTCATGGCGATCATGCCCTTCTTCGTGGTGCTGATTCTGACCTCCTTCGGCGCCGGAGTGATGGAGCTGGCCAACGTGCAGCAGGCGGTGCAGGCTTTGCGCATAATGCGCATTGCGCGCATCTTCAAGCTGGCGCGCCATTCGTCCGGTCTCCAGACGCTCACATCTGCGCTGAAGAGCAGCCTGAAAGAGCTGGGTCTGCTCCTCATGTACATGGGGGTGGGGGTGTTCCTCTTCTCAGCGCTGGGCTACACCATGGAGCAGAACCACCCGGACACGCTATTTACCAGCATCCCGCAGTCGTTCTGGTGGGCTGTGATCACCATGACCACTGTGGGCTACGGGGACGTGTACCCTAAGACCACTTTAGGCCGGTGTAACGCGGCCATCAGCTTTCTGTGCGGGGTCATCGCCATAGCGCTGCCCATACACCCCATCATTAACAACTTTGTGCTGTTTTACAACAAGCAACAGGTGCTGGAGACCGCAGCCAAGCATGAGATTGAACTGATGGCGCTGCGCAACACTGAAGGCGAACTGAGGGCTGCGCCCGAGCATCATGAACATGTTTGCGGTACCCGGGTTTGGGACTCCTCCATGAGCTCCTGTCACAGCGATACGTTCCTACCTCTGCTGAAGGACACCAGCAGGGGAGGGCCGAGTATGCAGACCCCGAGCATGGAGACTAGCTTTGAGAGCACAGCAGAAGCCTCAGAATATTTCATCTCATGAATTTGGAAAAAAAAAAAAAACTGTCTTATCTGATAAGAAAAAAAAAAAATCTCCACAAGATGATCTAATCACTATTTTTTTGAAGTTCTATAAATGTAAGGGAGATTGGTTAAGGATTTGAAAACATCCCCGCTCTCAAAATAAGATTAAACAGAAAAATGCATTAGCTTTGGACTTGATAAACTCACAGTGAACCCAGATTTGCATATGGCCGCCATTTGAACAGCCATATAGGCATCTTACTTCAGCCAACATTTATGTATGCTGCCTAAATAGTTAGAATATTACCTGATAAAGGGGGTCCCAGTAAGTATGCAGGTCACATTAGGTTCAACGACAACATTATTTGCAACTGAGGGGTTATGGCCGTTTTTTCTGTCCTGGCAGCAAAAATTTCCATGTGGGACCAAAGGTGTTGGGAAAAGTAATATTTACAAGGCCTTTTCAAAGTCAATGTGTTTTTGCTGAGTCATATTATTATTACATTTGTTTTCATGTTGGAAATATGAAAGTAAACATTTACACATTGGACTCATTATGCATATGCATAAGGCTGTAGGAAATGGGCTGAAATTATTCCCCACATGTGTTTTGCCGCAGCTTGAATAATTGCCCCATGTTATTTGCCTGTACTTTGCCTATTGCAGGGAATCCATGTTTCCTGAAAGGTTTTCCCTATGCCGGCATGTCATGCCAGCTGCCATTTACATATGTGGCCAAAAATATCGAAGCTTTTGCTCAGTTGCGGTTGATTCACTGTGAAAAGAAAATGTAACTTTGCCTTTTTCAGTAAGTCCCTATTTAAAGAAGGTTTTTCTTTGAAAAGCCGCTGCATCTTATCAAAGTTAACATTTACACATAATGCCAGTAAACTATGTGGTTTAAAATGGGCCTCAGCTGTGCTAAATGCCCCCATGTTATTTGCCTATATGCCAGTCCTTTGATAGATAGCAGTGGGTTTATGTTTGTTTAGCTGTTCTGTTCCAGCAGTCAGTTTTTCTCTCTTAGTCATGTCATGAGTGAGTGCCAATATTTAAGAAATGGGGGCCATTTTGATAGGGCAAGGGTTGAAAATAGGCCCTACATGGGAATGTATGCAGGTTATACGTTGTATGTTTGCTCTTATTTGATGTAACTCAAATCCGAGTACAAAGATTACCCATATTTATCCACTTCATCTATTTTGAATGTATGTGAGACCCCACAGGGACATTTTTAGGATCTCCTTCTGGTTTTGCTGAAATGAGGTTCATCTAGTAAACCCAAATTGGACCCATACATGAAGCACATTGTGAGCTCACACCCACCTACTACAGTAGCCATCAAGTCTGAGCAAAATCCACAAACACATACTGGCTGTGATTTAACACTCCCATACAACTAAATTTCACTTATACTGTAGATTGGTCTGTAGCTTTTTTTTTTCCCATGTGAGGCAGCTTGTTCAGGAGAAAATAAAAAAAAAAGTCAAATACATCATGATAACTGTATAAGCATAACAAAAAAGAAAAATCTGATTGTACTGTGAGCTTGTGATTTAATTATGTACATTTCACTGGAGTTGCTGGAAGCATGGATTTGGAGATGCAAGCCCTCAAGGACTCTTATATGTTGTTTATCACCCGTGATTTACATCAACGTGGTTATTGTTTCTGTGTCAGTGTAGGGTGAAATCAGATGAAAAATGCACAAGAGTTTTTGAAGCAGCTGCATCATTTGCCTGACTTTTTGTTAAGCAGGTTTTAGGGGCTTCAAATGTTCCTCTTCCTCCAGGGTTTGTTCCATGTTGCCATCTTTCTGCTGATGAAAGAAGCAAAAATCGGGAGGTGGAGAAATCCCAAAACACATGACTGTGCTCCAACAAAATCATCAGTAAAAAGAAACATGAAAAAAAAAACCAACAACGAGGAGTTGTGTGGAATATGTATTTTATTGTGATTAAAGTTGAATGCAGCATTTTTATGCTTCATGCCCCAGATTTCTAAATTATCCTGACAGGTGCCATTTTTAAAAGGAAATATTTCACAGTTTTGAAATGCCTCAACTCCTACACTGACAAGTCTGAATGATGTTGACTTTGCCACACAAATAGAACAGTCACTTTAACAGTTAGCTGGCACAGCAGGGATACTGCAATGCCCGACATGTCACGGCATGATTCAAGCAAAGTCTGTACATTTTTGCAGAGTTTTTTTTTTTTTTTTGTGACATTAGGGTCATTAAATCAGTAAATTAACAATCTTTCCACAGGAAAAATGAACAGAAAGAAGAAGGAGAAGAGAAAAAACGCAATCGATGAGGACTTAAGAGGCCTGATTGTAGGTAGACTGATGAGTTGATTTGTTATTTTAAAGCAGCTGAATTTGGAGTAAGTTCACAAATATGTGCTGGTTAACTATTTTCTTTTTTATATTAAGAACATTTTATTCAGTGGTTGCCCAGTGAATTACTTGTCAGAGTCAAAACGGGAAACATTGGTTAGTTTCAGTGACTATTTGACTGGTGAATCACACAAAAAAAGATTCCTATAAACAAATAAATATATGCATATAGTTGAAGCTATATGGATTCTTTTCAAGAATTGATACACTGACATGATCAATATGTGTGCACAAAAATGGCACAATAACACTGCTTAACATTTTTAGTGGGATTGCCATCAATTTTCTTAAAGACATTTTAATAATTGTTCATTCAAGAAAGATTAGACATAAGTGCATCTGGCAATGTCATAATGTACCGTATTTTTCGGACTATAAGCCGCTACTTTTTTCCCACACTTTGAACCATGCGGCTGATAGCCCGGTGCGGCTTTTCTGTGGATTTTTCTTCAACTGCCAGGGGGCCTTTTTAGCAGAAAGTGAATCATTGGAAGTTAAAATTGGAAATCAAAAAGGAAACCGCTGATTTTCATATAGAACAAGCACATGCTAGCAGCAGGCGCGACTGAGAAATGTTTTCACACTCATATCCCCTCATCATG